>NW_027248474.1:497500-517500 GCF_031021105.1 Erythrolamprus reginae | reverse complement strand
AACTCTTATTCTGAATCCAAGGAGGAGCTAGATAATTGATCTCCTTCTGAGCTGTCTGCCACACTCTCCTCCTCCCTGTCACTCATGTCTTCTTGGACAGAGGAGCCTTCATCAGCAGATTCCCGGGGGGGGGGGGGGAACAGGCCTGCAGCATGTGGATGTCTCCCCCACAGCCACAGTCCTTGGGGCAGGAGCTGGGCCAGAGCTAACCACAACAGGTAGGGGGTTTTTTTGGGGGGGGGAGGGTTATTGGCTGCTGCTACACACTGCTGGCTCATATTTAAGTGACAATCCAATAGGACTCCAAAGTCCCTCTGACAATTACTGGTTTTGAGCCAGGTGTCACCTAATCTGTTCTTGTACCTTTGCCTTTTTCTGCCTAAGTGTAAAATCTTGCTTTTTTTCCACATTAAATTTCATGATGTTGGATAGGGCCCATTGTTCAAGTCAGGATCTTTCTGGATCCTGAGCTGGAAAATGAATGATATTTTTTTTTACAACATTTTCCCCCTAGAGTTCTCTGCTAC
This sequence comes from Erythrolamprus reginae, assembly GCF_031021105.1. Classification (NCBI taxonomy): domain Eukaryota; kingdom Metazoa; phylum Chordata; class Lepidosauria; order Squamata; family Dipsadidae; genus Erythrolamprus; species Erythrolamprus reginae. The sequence goes on along the minus strand of NW_027248474.1, from coordinate 516,973 downwards.
GAAAGAGTAAAATCAGCTGGTTTCATTTTCACCCTTTCTAAGCTATGGATTCTGTTGTTAAAAGAAAATGAAGTATTTGACCTTGAACAAAATCAGTTTCAATTATGAAAATTTCAGTCTGATCCTGATGTAGCCCAGCAAACTCATCAGCTTTCAAAGACTTGCCTCTTTTTTTTTCCTTTTTGGTAAGGCTACTTACTGTTCACAGAAACTAATTACAATTCAGCTGGTGTCAATTTCATTATCCCCAATCAATTCTCAAAGGCAGAGAAAGAAAAGGAGGCAGAAAAATAAAGATTGAAGAAACTCTCACTTCTTAAAAGTCTTCATTCCCATCACTGCTGGTATGAATACAGTGGCTAACAAATCAGCCCGTGTGTTGCAGAAAAGTGGATAAATGGATAGATACATGGTTGCTGCATGTCTTTCTGCTAATAACCAAAGTTGTTCCTGTGGACCAGTGATGGTGAACCTATGGCACGCTGAGGGCCCATGAAGTATTGTCCTATAGCAGCTCCAATGCTCATGCACACATTGGCCAGCTGATTTTTGGTCTTCTTTTTGGCTGTTTTCACCCTCCACAGGCTTCAGAAAAGCCTCCTAAACCCTGGGGATGGCAAAAAAAAATGTCCCAACTAACATGGCCAAATGGTATGAATGTATACATGTATGCTGAATAGATGGTTTAATTACCAGAAGAGCCCTTCACTCCTCCACTCGAAACAGAATATCCTACAAAAATAGACTAACAATCCTGGGCCTAGAAAGCCTAGAACTATGGCGGCTAAAACACAATTTGAGTATTGCCCACAAGATCATATGCTGCAACGTCCTACCGGTCAATGACTACTTCAGCTTCAACTTCAACAACACAAGAGCACGCAACAGATTCAAACTTAATACGAACCGCTCCAAACTTGACTGTAAAAAATATGATTTCAAGAATCGAGTTATCGAAGCGTGGAACTCATTGCCAGACTCAGTAGTGTCAACCCCTAACCCCCAACATTTCTCCCTTAGACTCTCCACGATTGACCTCTCCAGGTTCCTAAGAGGCCAGTAAGGGGCGTACATAAGTGCACTGGTGTGCCTTTCGTCCCCTGTCCAATTGTCTTTCCTTTCTTTCACTTATCATATATATTTTCTTTCTTTCATATATCCTCTCCTCTAAGTTCACTTTACCCTTATATATATATTACTACATGTCTATTTTTCTTCCTATGTATTTGTGTATTGGACAAATGAATAAATAAATAAAATAAATAAAATAAAATTAGGGTTTTATAGTTTAGATTGTACATTTGACATTTTTAATTTTTTTTGTATTTTATATTGTTGTAAGCTGCCCTGAGTCTTTCCGGACTGAGCGGCATAGAAGTCAAACAAACAAATAAGCAAAGAAACAATATTTATTATAATCCATCTGCCCTTTCCAGAGCATGCCATGGAGAACCAGTTGGCTCATGGATATGATTACAGCCATGGGTGGGCTACTTTCCCAATGAGGGGGAACGCAGTGGGGTAGCAAAAATAGAGCTCCACCCCAGAGCACCCAATTTGCACTGAAAAATGTTGAAAGAAAATACATAAGCCACACCCATGGTGTGATAGTAAAAATTTTGGTAGCCTTTCACACTACAGCGTAGTCAAAGAAGCCTGCAATTTTCTTTTCCAAGACTACTTGGTCCAGGTTGATTGGAGAATTATGAAGGTGGAAATCCATGCATTTTTAAAGTGTTTGGTGTTGTTCTGCCTGCGTGTTTCAACCACCTGTAATTACAGGGTAATTAGTCCAGGAAGACACACACCACACGCAATAAAAGGAAAACCCAAAAGTTTTTATAAACAGAAAAACAGAAATAGCTGTTTTAAATGTCAAAGGGATTTTCTGGTACACACAAGGCACAGGTTAAATGCAATCCAATTGCTCACCCAATAACTGGGAAATTGAGTCCAATTCTAAAGTCCAGAGAGTCCACACACAATCTTGAACAGCACAAAAACCACGATCTTGACGAAACAATGAATCAGATAAACTGCCATGAGGCTAAAACACCAAGCTGCACTTTTATCTGTAGCACTAATTACAGCAGCCCCACCCAACCACAGGTGGCCTCATTTTCTCTTGTAATAATCCTTCAGTTGTTGTCCCCTATGCATCACTCTATGCATGCATAGATGTGCCATTCATTCTTGTTCAGAATACAGGAATGATACAGATGATTGATCTCCTCCTGGGCTGTCTGCCAAACTCCCCTCTTCCCAGTCACTCACGCTTCCTTAGTTAGAGGAGGCTTCGTCGGCAGATTCCATCGGGAGCAAAACAGGCCTGCAGCATGTGGATGTTTCCCCCACATCCACCTGCACATTCCTTGGGGCAGGAGCTGGGCCAGAGCTAACCACAACAGGTGTTAAAAAAAACCCCGAACAGGTAAGGCTCCATTATGTATGCCTCTGAAGCAAAAGATTGTATACATAAAGGGTGTGTGTGAGAGAGTCTGAGTGTGTTTGTGTATTTGTGTGAGTGTGTATGTGTGTGTGTGTGAGAGAGAGGGAGATTGAGTATACACACGCAAAATGTTGTATATTTCTACAACGTTTTTTAAAAAAATCTGCCACATTTCTTACAGGGATGAATTTGCAAGACCTGGGTGCTCTGAGAATGTAATTTGCATTTCCTTTCTTCCTCACTTAAACAAAACCCCAAAGAAGTGTCATTATACTTGCAGTGCCTTTAATTCTTTCTGTGTTCTCATGCCTGAGAATGAAGGAAAGGAGGGAAGGAAGGAAGGAAGGAAGGAAGGAAGGAAGGAAGGAAGGAAATACTCTTTTCCTCAAGGGGAAAAAAGCAGGAGAAAAATACATCATCTTGTAAAAAATAAAGAATCCTGAAAAATCTGGGATATAATTCATTTTAGATTTATTTTTGCAATCTGCATGCAGATACATAAGACTAAAAGATCTCTGACATAAGGGTCATACCCTAGGTATTTATAAAATTACATTAATCATTACATGCAATAAAAAAAGTTTTGTTTGTTTTGTTTTGTTAATTTCATGTGGCTGCCCTGCTCAAAAAAAGTGAATCTGGGCAGTTTAACAATTGGACTGAAGTAGAAAAAACAATGGAATGAAAACCCAAACACAACAAACCCTCAGAATTGAAAAACAGAATCACGCCATAACAAAGTGAAAGCATAACAGAATAACCGAGGCCCTCCATTCCCCCCAAAATTATCCTTTAATTCCAGATGGCTTCATCTCATGTTCTGGCTTAGTGCCTGGGAAGAAACATAGAAAAACAAAAGCTGCAAATGAAAATGGGTGAGAAACTCACGCAGAGAGGAACAGAAAATGTGGCAGAGCTGTGGCTATCTTAAAAAAAAAACCTGAACAGAACCTGTTAATATTTGTATGTCAAAATGTCAAGAATATGGGGGATATAGGCACACAGCACACAGTTATACATATGCTATAGATATGTATGTACAGTGGTACCTCTGCCTAAGAACACCTCTACTTATGAACTTTTCTAGATAAGAACCAGGTGTTCAAGACTTTTTTGCCTCTTCTCAAGAACTATTTTTCAATCCATTTTCCATTTCCCGAGCCTCCAAAACTGTAATAGGAAAAGGTGGGGAGAAGCCTCCCTGGGGCCTCTCTAGGAAACAGGGCCGGAAAAGGCAGGAAGAAGACTCTGTGGGGCCAGTCTAGGAATCTCCGGGGTGGGGGAAACAGGGCCTCCACCTTCTCTGTGGTTTTCCCAATCTCACACATTATTTGCTTTTACATTGATTCCTATGAGAAAAATTGCTTCTTCTTATAAACTTTTCTACTTAAGAACCTGAGTATTGCCCACAAGATCATATGCTGCAATGTCCTACCGGTCAATGACTACTTCAGCTTCAACTGCAACAACACAAGAGCACGCAACAGATTTAAACTTAATACGAACCGCTCCAAACTTGACTGTAAAAAATATGATTTCAACAATCAAGTTATCGAAGCGTGGAACTCATTGCCGGATTCAATTGTGTCAACCCCTAACCCCCAACATTTCTCCCTTAGACTCTCAACGATTGACCTCTCCAGGTTCCTAAGAGGCCAGTAAGGGGCGTACATAAGTGCACTGGTGTGCCTTTCGTCCCCTGTCCAATTGTCTTTCCTTTCTTTCACCTATCTTATATATTCTCTTCCTTTCATATATCCTCTCTAAGTTCACTTTACCCTTATATATATTACTACATGTCTATTTTACTTCCTATGTATTTGTGTATTGGACAAATGAATGAATGAATGAATGAATGAATGAATGAATGAATGAATGAATAAATAAATAAATAAATAAATAAACCTGGTCACAGAACGAATTAAGTTCGTAAGCAGAGGTACCATTGTATGTATATAATCATTTCAGATTTAATTCCCCATACCTAATTTAAGCTCCAAAAATTTGGAACTGAACCATATCCTTGTGAGCAATTTATGGATGAAGCTTAGGACTTTTTCAAGATTACCCTCCATCATCATTGTCTTGACTATTGCAATGTGCTCTACATGGGGCTACCCTTGAAGAGTGTTGAAAGACTTCAGCTGGTACAGAATGCAGCAGCGTGTGCAATAACAGGTGTACCATGTTACGCCCGTATTACTCCAACTTTACAGGATCTGCTTTGGTTGCCAATTGGTCTCTGAATGCAATTCAAGGTGTTGGTTGTCACCTTTAAAGCCCTAAATAGCTCAGGGCCAGACTATTTATGGGAAAGTCCAGTTTCCAATTGGGAAAAAAGGACCTTGGGGATATGCTGACACACAAACATCTAGAAACTGAGCCCCATTATATCTCAAAACTTTAAAGTCCATTAACAATAGAATAGAATAGAATAGAATAGAATATGGAAGGGAAGGGAAAGGAAAGGAAGGGAAGGGAAGGGAAGGGAAGGGAAGAGAAGAGAATTCTTTATTGGTCAAGTGTGATTGGACACAGAAGGAATTTGTTTTTGGTGCAAATGCTCTCAGTGTACATGACGAAACAAATAAAATACATTCATCAAGAATCATAAAATACAACATTTAGTGATAGTCATAGGTTACTAATAAGCAATCAAATTGTACTAGGAAACAAACAAAACAATATAAATTGTAAAGATACAAGCAACATATTTATGGTTATAAGTGGGAGGAGATAGGTAATAGGAAGGATGAAGAACAGTAATAAAATCTTAGTAGATAATTTGACAGTTTTGAGGGAATTATTTGTTTAGCAGAGTGATGACATTCGGGAAAAAGCTGCCCTTGTGTTCTGGTGTGCAGTGCTCTATAGCATCGGTTTGAGGGTAGGAATTCAAACAATTTATGTCCAGGCTGTGAGAGGTCCGTAGATATTTTCACAGCCCTCTGGTAAAAAAGGTAAATGAATCTAATAAAAATAAAGGTAAATAAATTTGGTTTCCTAACATATTTTTAAAGATTGCTATTTAGAATTGCTTTAATAAGCTTTCACTTTTGTTGGTGGTCTCTATTGGGCAGCGGAGAACATTGAGTACCTTACACCAGGAGCAACTGCTTACACCAAAGAAGAGCTGCCTGTGCCCAGCTGACATTAAATAGCAAGCAGCAGTAGTTGCAGATGTTTAACAGAATACCAAATCCTAGTGCCTAACTAGAGTTTGTGCACAGGTGCAGTTGCCTTGGCTGATTAGTGGTACTGAGATATATATCAGATTGTAAGCCAACTTTAATTTCAGAGTTGTTTCTAGTTATTTTCACATTATTAAACAGAACATCTGGGCTTATTAGAAGGTGAAATACAAAGAGAAATTGATGCTTTCTGATGCTCTGCGATTCTGCCAAAATATCCCTAACTAGCGGTTTCAGGCCCCTCATGGCTACATTATACAAATCTACCTTTTTTATTTATTTAATTTAATTTATTTATTCATTTGTCCAATACAGAATAGTCATGAAGTAATATATATAAAGATAATATGTAAAAATAGAGAAGATATATGAAAGGAAGAAAATATATATGATATATGAGATAAAGGAAATACAATTAGATAGGGGATGAAAGGCACACTAGTGCACTTACGTATGCCCCTTACTGACCTCTTAGGAACCTGGAGAGGTCAATCGTGGATAGTCTAAGGGAGAAATGTTGAGGGTTAGGGGTTGACACTATTGAGTCCGGTAATGAGTTCCACACTTCGACAACTCGATTGTTAAAGTCATATTTTTTACAGTCAAGTTTGGAGCGGTTAATATTAAGTTTGAATCTGTTGCATGCTCTTGTGTTGCTGCGGTTGAAGCTGAAGTAGTCATTGAGCGGTAGGACGTTGCAGCATATGATCTTGTGGGCAATACTTAAATCGTGTTTTAGGCGCCGTAGTTCTAAGCTTTCTAGACCCAGGATTGTTAGTCTATTTTTGTAGGGTATTCTGTTTCGAGTGGAGGAGTGAAGGGCTCTTCTGGTGAAATATCTTTGGACGTTTTCAAGGGTGTTGATGTCCGAGATTTGGTATGGTTTCCAGACGGATGAGCTGTATTCAAGGATGGGTCTGGCAAAAGTTTTGTAGGCTCTTGTGTAAGATTGCTGGAGCAGAAGCTACGTAGGATCAGGTTAACAACTCTAGAAGCCTTTTTGGTGATATTGTTGCAGTGGGCTTTGGCATGGCAAAAGCATGGCAAAAAATGATCAGTTTTAAAAAGGTTGCTAAGGCCTGTATGAAGTGTGGGCCATAGGCTGGTCAACACTTTGTTAAATCTATGGCTAGCAATATATTCCGCAAACATTTGGAAAACTACTAGAAATTTCTACATCCATTTGATGTCATGTAGCAATCATCTAGAACAGGGCTGTCAAACTCACGGCCCATGGATTGGATGTGTCATGCGCTGGCCACGATACATCACGTGAACACAACATGATGCAATGAGTTTGATACCCATGCTCTTTTCACATCTAGCTGACCGTGATACCTCTAGCAACTCATTAACCTTGATCTCGTTCTGGTTTCTGGTAGAAGTTTAGTAATTACAAATAACTCTCATTAAATGCATCATTTCATGAATAAAGCAACTCCGTTTATTTCTCTGCTCTCCTGTATTTCAACACATTCCAGACATCACACGGTCCGTTATCTCTCTCTTAGCCGCATTTCTCACATTCCTTTTCCTGCTTCACTTAGACAAGATTTATTTTCTAACTACATAGCTTTAAAAAGACAGCAGCACTGACTAAATACAATACAAAATACTTTGGCTTACTTTAGTGTGGCGAAAACATCAATATTTCTTTTCAGCAATGTTGAAACTCTACCCTTCTTCTCCACTAGCCCCCTGACGTGCCAAATACCTCACTACAATATTTAACCCTTTCCTCTCCTTAATATCTGCTTCCAGACCTTTGCTCTCTATGTTTCTGAATCCTTCTGAATTTAGGATTAACCCAGCGAGCATCTGATTCTCCCTCACTAGATCCTGAACTCATAGCCCCATCCTGTGGCTGGCCTCCCACCTGTTCTACTACCTGTAACCCCGGGCCTCCCACTACTTCATAAACACTATCTGAATCCAAGTCCTCAATATCTTCATCATCCTCCAACTGATCAAGAGTATGTACAACAGATCTGGCTTGATTTTTAAGCAGAACCAAGTTTGGTTAGTATTGGGAAGGGAGACTACAGATTACAAGGGCAAGCTGGGAATTCAGACTGTTAAGAATATGGCATGGATGAGTCTATTCAGGGATGGTTCCCAACTTACCATGCAGTACTGGATTTCAGCTTCTGCACGTGCTCAGAAGTAAAAAAAATAAATAAAAATGGTGGTACCCACAGAGCGGCGCTGACTGATCTGGTTTGGTGATGTCATCATGACATCACCTGCAGGTCACTACCAGTTTGGGCAAACCAGTCCGAACTGGGAAGAGCCCACTCCTGAGTCTATTCAATCAGCAACATTTGAGTTTGACCTGAAAGAGATCTTATCTTTATGAATTATTTCTTATAATATTGTGCAGTGCAAAAGCACAAGAAATCTAACATATAAGTGTTTATTTGCTGAGTTGGCCTTACTTATGAGAATGTCAGGTTTTTATTTTCATATGTTTGTGACTATATGTATGTCTTGCAGATAGTTGGTAACAAATTAAATCTATCCAAGATAGTACCCGAACTCAATTAGTATTGAACCTTATACACAGTAGCCTCTTAAGTTCACTTGCTATTGCTTTTTAATTAATAGCGCTCTGAGACAAATAAAAAAATGTGCAAAACACAAAATTAATAGGGATGGTGATTGTCAAAGGGGAAAAAAAGAACCCATGAAAAGGTCTTTAACAAAAAAAGTGAAATAAAAATGACAAAGAAGAAAATCTTACAAAATGCTATACTTAGCAAGTTTTAGGGGAAAGTAGTGGATTACTTAAATATGACTGTGTGACAAATGCTAAAATGTTCAGAGGATAATATTATTTTGAATTATATACCTTGTGTATGGAATTTGACAATTGGACAATGGAAATGGATTTTCTGTGACTTTACTATGGCTAAAAGACTGATATTGCAGCACTGGAAAGATAAATGTATAGTTTCATTTATTCAATGGGTTGAAGACTTGATTACACTCGCTACTTGTGAGCAGATTGCCTATAGACATAGACTTCGTGTAGCTAAGTGAAATGAAATATGGAACTCATTCACACAAAATACAGTAGATTTTTAAAAAGATAGTTGCATAAATGTATTAGGCATATATATGTACTTGAGTAATATTTGCACTAGGCAGGTCTATATAGAATTGTAATTATTGTTATAATGACATATCGTGTTACATTTTCTTTTTCTTCTTTGTCATATTTCTTCAATAAAGAGCAGTTTAAAACTATAATTTCAGACCCAGTTACCCCTGCTACATTTTCCTTCCCATATACAACAACCAGCATGTTGGAGTGATTATTTAAAAAAACCTTGGTGGGGGGATTAACTAAAAGCTTTTGTAAAAGTATGTAAAATCATGGTTAAGATACATTAGGGGGTGGGATAGCCATGGAAAATCAGTTGTGATTTTAGTCTCACAATCCTCAACGGGTGACAGATATAGAAAAAAAAACCTGGAAGGTGGGTTTTTTTAAAGTCATTTAAAGCCAGGTTTCTTAGAGGTCAGTAAGGGGCATGCATAAGTGCACCAATATGCCTTCCGTCCCCTGTCCAATTGTCTCTCCTTATCTCATTTATCTTTTCTTCCTTTCAAATTTGTTCACCTATACGTTTATATCTTTTCATCTATTCTTTTCTTTATTTATATTACTACATATCTATTCTCTTCAATGTGTATTGGACTAACTAACTAACTAACTAACTAACTAACTAACTAACTAACTAACTAACTAACTAACTAACTAACTAAATAAATAAATAAATAAATAAATAAATAAATAAATAAATAAATAAATAAATAATGACGGCAGAAAAAGACCTCATTTGCTGGCTGGGGAATTCTGGGAGTTGAAGTCCAAATATCTTCAAGTTGCCAAGTTTGGGAAACACTGATCTAGATCAGTGATGGCAAACCTATGGCATGAGTGCCACAGGTGGCACATGGAGTCATATCTGTTGGCACATGAGCAGTTGCCCTAGCTCAGGTCCAACATGCATGTGTATGCTGCCCAGCTGATTTTTGGCTCACACACAGGCTCTGGGAGGGTGCTTTTGGCTTCGAGAGAGCCTCCAGTGGGATGGGGGAAGGTGTTTTTACCTTCCTCTGGCTGTAGGAAAGCCTTTGTAGCCTGGGGAGAGCGAAATATGAGCCTACTGGGCCCTCTAGAAGTTGGGAAACAGGCCATTTCCAGCCTCCAGAGGGCCACTGGGAAGGCAACGGAAGTTGTTTTTGCCCTCCCCAGGCATTGAATTATGGGCATTCGTGCATACACGACAGCACACACCCATGCTCTTTCAGCACTTGAGCAAAAAAAGGTTCTCTGTTCTGGTACAAATCAACTTTTCCCAGTCAGATAACTCAGCACAATAAGATATCCCAGATCATTTTATTACAGGAATTCTCGCAATAACTCAGAGTTATGATGCGATTCTTCTGCAGTATAATCTTTCCCATTGTGCAGGGAAAAAGAGGTTGAGTTGACCCAGGCTCTAAGTGTAGCATCTACATGCTGGCTGGCTTATTGAGAGAGTGAAGACAAAGACCCTCTGGAATGTTCTCTCCAATTACCCCTCATCCCGAGTCAGAGCCAATAGGAATACAAAAATGTGGTCACATGTAGAACTATATTACCCAGAGTGCAATTTCACTACATTTCCCCATATGCAATATCTTAAAGAGACATGCCTAAATACAGTCCAACTATCTCTGTCTCTGAGGACAGCACATTCTCCATCTCTAATCTAGATCAAACCTAAAGATGGATAATCCTGAAAAAGTGGCTAGTGTCAAGCCATTCGCTAAATTGAAATCAAACCACAAGTAAAGTATGCAGAACTTCAGGTAGGGAATTAAGTAAGGGATAAAAATACACATGCATGTACAAACATACACCATATTTTTGCCTGGTGTCCAATATAAATTTTGAAAAATATATGTTTATTATAATGATAAAAAAATAAATTTCTGGAAACTTAGGTTGCTTAGTTTGAATGATTTTGTAAATTAATGCTTTCCTATTTCTGTATTCTTGTTTATTTCACTAGCTCAGGATTTTAATTTGCTAGACAAAAATGGCATTTTTTTTCTCTCCCATAGCTCATGGAAACAAAAGCTCCTTTGGTACAGATTAGTTTGCTTAACATCACATTACTCAAACGGCTTATTGGTTTAATCTAGTTTCCAGATTTGCAAAATGCACTGAATCATAAACTAACCAAACCACTTTCTGGATTAAGACAACATAAGCCACATCACAGTAAGCCAGCCTAACCCTTTCCAGATTAACGAAAGGGAGCAAGTGGTATGAATGAAGTTGTTAAATGGCTTGATTAAATATGCAGTGCATATATTATACCAAAAACAGACATATAAACTTCTGAATACGTAGAATGTAGCTTGACATAGTGAAAAATGCAATGCAATATTACACTTAATCATCACACACCCAATCAACAATTCAGACATTCAACAAGGCTAAGTGATAGACTGTGGCATCTCCAGAAGAATTTCTAAAAAGGTCCAAGATAGTGATGGCGAATCTTTTTTTCCTTGGATGCCGAAAGAGCATGTGTGCATGCTATTGCACATATGCTAATGCCCACACCCATAATTCAATGCCTGGGAAAGGCGGAAACAGCATCCCCCATCCCCAGAGGTGGCATGTTTCTCAACTTCAGGTGGACTCAGTAGGCTCGTGTTTTGCCCTCCCCAGGCACCAAAAGCTTCCTTGGAGCTGAAGGAGGGTAAAAATGCCCTCACCCATCATCCTGGAGGCTCTCTAGAAGCCAAAAATGCCCATCCAGAGCCTCTGTGCAAAAATAAGCTTGTTGGAGCACATATGGTTCTGCGTGCCACCTATGGCTCCCGTGCCATAGGTTCGCCATCACTGATCTAAGATGTATCAGATGTAAGCAACCAGAATCATTTGTAAATAGTCTTAAGCAGTGTTCTGTTGAGCTCTCTGGTAGAATCCTCCCGAAAATGCACAGATACAAATTTCAGACACACACACGTTTGAAAATTCAAAACAATGTTATTTATACCGAAAATTCAAATAAACGAAGCCCTCTTTTGGTATACCAAAGAACACTCATCTCCAAATAAACTGGTAATTTGTACAAGTTCCTTATCAGTTCTGAGATACTTAGGTTGCAGCTGTGAGACAATTCACATTCCTTCTTCTTTCACAAAGTGAAACACACTTTGCTCTGGTTTAGGTTCAAAGCGGGGGGAAATCAGCACACAAAGGTCGAAGTCAGCAAGGCAGGCATGAAACACAATGATCAGATAATCCTCCACAATGGCCAAACCCACAGGCTGCTATTTATAGCAGCCTCACTAATTACCACAGCCCCCCCAACCACAGGTGGCCTCATTTTCTTTGATAATAATCTCTCAGTTGTTGCTGCCTATGCATCGCTCTCTGCATGCGTGGCTGTATCATTAACTCTTGTTCTGAATCCAAGGAGGAGCTAGATAATTGATCTCCTTCTGAGCTGTCTGCCACACTCTCCTCCTCCCTGTCACTCATGTCTTCTTGGTCAGATGAGCTTTCATCAGCAGATTCCACCAGGAGCAAAACAGGCCTGCGGCATGTGGATGTCTCCCCCACATCCACAGTCCTTGGGGCAGGAGCTGGGCCAGAGCTAATCACAACAATCAGTAGCTTCATTATTAGTCACCTATGTTAAAAGAATCTCTTCAGACTAACTTCATTCCCTTGGGAATGGTCAGATAAGACTTCAGGGATTCTTGAGTGAACTTTCAGTGATGCACGGATTCTAAGCTAAATCCTTTTTTAACACTTCCCTCAATTCCATCTGGAGATTCCACACAAGATGGTAACCACAATAATGCGATTGAATCTCTGCTCTTTGTAAAAGATTCCTTTTTGTATAAAATGAGAAGGGCTTCAGTTTACCTTGAACTTCACAAAAGTGACAAGATAAGCCCTCTAAGGAAAAGCTACGTTTAATTGTACAAAGTATTAATTTTCAATAACCGACCTTTTTTTTTTAATTCCTTGGTTGGATAATTGAAACAAGTTGACCTACACCAAATTCAACAACCTGTAAACCAGCCCCAGAAACATTTACATTTATAAACAACAACAAAAGTGAGAGGTTTTATTTTCTAGCAGCCAGCGAGAAGCAAGATGACAGCAAATCTGAAAGTTAAAGAAACAAAGGACAGAGAAAAACAGACCAGCAAATAAACCACTGCGTAGAGAAGTAGGAAAACAAACTACAAGAAGATATTTTTTAATAGCATGTGTTCGTGAATCACAGCAGTTACTGAAATCTTTGAGGATGGCTTCCTTTATTCAATAAAGATTATTTATCTGTAGTCCCTGAGTTTCTTCTGAATAGTCCAAAGGGATTTATTTCTGCCTATGAGATGAAACTTTATATCTAGAGATATTGCTATGAAGATTCACTCAGCACCGTTCGATAAATCTTGGCACTGTTTAATCAATGCATTCCCTACCCAACCTATTGTAGAGTGGCTATGTTCCCAAATACACTTAACCTGATCACTGAATAAATCCATTCCTGAAATTGCACAATACATTTTAGCACTATAGCTAAGCAAATAGGATGGGATTGCGCAGCACGCTTGACAAAGACACATCTTCCAAGTTAACACTAATCAAATCAATACTGTGTAGATGTTCCAAGCAAATCTTTAATGGACTTGGTTAGATGCATTTTTGTAAGTGTAGCCTAATTTCCTCCATAAAAGGCCAGCATTACTTTTGCAAAATGTACTTCTGGAAAAAGAACAATTATTAAACAATGAAATTAATGCAAAAAGCCAATAAATAAGCCATTAAGTAGAAATATTCAGTGGCAAATACATTGATAGAACTCATTTGCCTGTATACTGTATACAGTGATGCTTAAAAGTTTCTGAATCCATTTGAATTCTCAATGTTTTGCAAATGGGATAAGAGTCTTATGCTGGAATATAGTGTTTGCTTTTTGCCAAGCATAAGATTTCTCATCCACTTCAAGATGTTCTTTTTTGGTCTCATTGGTTCACAGAAGATTGTTGCAGTATTCTTCTGGTACAGTATATCTACAAGATATTTTGGAAATCATAGACGAGATACAATCTTCTTTTTGAAGAACAGCAGCTTTTTCTCTGCCACCTGGCCCTGCAGGCTATTGCTGTTCAGTGGCTGATTGATTGATTAGTGAGATTGATGAGATTTATATTGCACATAGAAACATAGAAGACTGACGGCAGAAAAAGGCCTCATGGTCCATCTAGTCTGCCCTTATACTATTTCCTGTATTTTATCTTACAATGGATATATGTTTATCCCAGGCATGTTTAAATTCAGTTACTGTGGATTTACCAACCACGTCTGCTGGAAGTTTGTTCCAAGGATCTACTACTCTTTCAGTAAAATAATATTTTCTCATGTTGCCTTTGATCTTTCCCCCAACTAACTTCAGATTGTGTCCCCTTGTTCTTGTGTTCACTTTCCTATTAAAAACACTTCCCTCCTGAACATTATTTAACCCTTTAACATATTTAAATGTTTCGATCATGTCCCCCCTTTTCCTTCTGTCCTCCAGACTATACAGATTGAGTTCATTAAGTCTTTCCTGATACGTTTTAAACTTAAGACCTTCCACCATTCTTGTAGCCCGTCTTTGGACCCGTTCAATTTTGTCAATATCTTTTTGTAGGTGAGGTCTCCAGAACTGAACACAGTATTCCAAATGTGGTCTCACCAGCGCTCTATATAAGGGGATCACAATCTCCCTCTTCCTGCTTGTTATACCTTTAGCTATGCAGCCAAACATCCTACTTGCTTTTCCTACCGCCCAACCACACTGCTCATCTATTTTGAGACTGTCAGAAATCACTACCCCTAAATCCTTCTCTTCTGAAGTTTTTGCTAACACAGAACTGCCAATGCAATACTCAGATTGAGGATTCCTTTTCCCCAAGTGCATTATTTTACATTTGGAAATAGTTTAGTGAGATTAGTGAGATTGATGAGATTTATATTGCATATATTGGCACATGGCAACTCAAGGTGGCTTACAAGAATATAAAAACATCATATTAAAAAAAAACCAATAAAACTAATAAAAGAGAGAATCCTATAATAAATTAATAAAATAATAAAATAACCCTCCGCCGAGGCGACAACACATCATATGAGCCATTTAATGGGTGCATCCTTCTCTGACTTCCCCAGGCCCCCTGGCTAAATCAGCTCTTCAGTGCCTTCTAGAAGAGTGTCAGAGTTGGCCATTCTAATCTCTGGGGGGATGGTGTTCCAGTGAGATGGAGTCACCACAGAGAAGGCCCTTCTTCTGCATCCCACCAGGTATATCACCCTAGGGCAGAGGTAGACAAAGTTGGCTCTTCCATGACTTGTGGACTTTAACTCCCAGAATTCCTGAGCCAATCATGCTAGCTCAGGAATTCTGGGAATTCTGGGAAGTCCACATGTCATAGAAGAGCCGACTTTGCCTACCCCTGTCCTAGGGGATGGGACCTGCAGCATTCCTTGCATTTTGCACCAACTGGAGCTTTCAGATACTCTTCAATGGCGGCCCTATGTAGAGTGTGTTCTAACAGTCAAGACAGTCAAGTGATGGCGAACATTTTTTTCCTTGGGTGCCGAAAGTGCATGTGACTGTACTGTTCTGGTTTCTGGTAGAAATTTAGCAATTACAAATAACTCTTATTAAATGCATCATTTCATGAATAAGGAAACTCCATTTATTTTTCTGCTCTCCTGTACTTCAAACACATTCCATACAGCACTCGGTCCGTTATCTCTCTTAGCTGCATTTCTCACATTCTTCCTTCTGCTTCACTTAAACAAGATTTATTTTCCTAACAGCATAACTTTGAAAAACAGTAGCACTGACTGATAACAATACAAAATACTTTGGCTTACTTTAGTGTGGCAAAAACACATCCATTTTTCCTTTCGGCAACGTTGAAACTGCACCCTTCTTCTCCACTGACCCCCTGACGTGCCAAATACATCACTACAATATTTAACCCATTCCTCTCCTTAATATCTTCTTCCAGACCTCTGCTCTCTACATTTTTGGGCCCTTCTGAATTTAGGGTTAACCCAGTGAGTGTCTGATTCTCCCTCACTAGATCCTGAACTCATAGCCCCATCCTGTGGCTGGCCTCCCATCTGTTCTACTACCTGTAACCCCGGGCCCCCCACTAATTCATAAACACTATCTGAATCCGAGTCCTCAATATCTTCATCATCCTCCAACTGATCAAGAGTATGTACAACATGTACTATCTCACATGCATGAGTGGGTGCGGGGGGGGGGGGCACGGGGATGGCAAAAAAAACCCCGGAGGTCCTCTGAAGGCTTGAAACAGCCCATTTTCTGCTGGGCTTGGTAGGCCCATTTTTTGCCTTCCCCTATCCCCCTGGCGATTCTCTGAAAGCCAAAAATGCCCTCTGGGTGAGCTGAAAACCAGCTGGCCGGCACACACATGCACATTGGAGCTGAGTTAGGGTAACAGCTCACATGCCATCAGATATAGCTCTGCATGCCACCTGTGGCACCCGTGCCATAGGTTTGCCATCACTGGACTAGGGCATGAGTGACTGTGAGTATGGATGGTGGTTTCATGAATACCAACATTCACCAATGTAAGAGAAGCCTTAAGCTTTTCTAGATATTACTTGTATTTTAGACCTTCTGAATTATTAGATGTCTTTCTCTTATTATGGTTATACAGTGATCCCTCGATTTTCGCGGTCTCGATTTTCGCGAAACGCTATACCACGGTTTTTAAAAAAATAATAATTTAAAAATACTCCACGGTTTTTTTTTCTATTCCACGGTTTTTCCCACCCGATGACATCATACGTCATCACCAAGAATCACTTCTCTGTCTCTTTCTCTTTCTTTCCTGTCATTCTCTCTCTTTCTCTATCTCTCCCCCTCTTGCTCTCTCTCTTTTTCTCACTTTCCCTCTCGAGCGGCGAGCGGGCGGGCGGCGGGCAGGCGGGCGAGCGGCGGGCAAGCGGCGAGAGAGAATGACAGGAAAGAACGGGCGAGCGGCGAGCGAGCGGCGGGCGAGCGAACGGCGAGAGAGAATGACAGGAAAGAACGGGCGAGCGGTGAGCGAGCGGGCGGGCGAGCGGCGAGAAAGAATGACAGGAAAGAACGGGCGAGCGGCGAGCGAGCAGGCGGGCGAGCGAGCGGACGGGCAGGCGAGCGGACGGGCAGGCGAGCGGGCGGGCAGGCGAGCGGGCGGGCAGGCGAGCGGCGGGCGAGCAGCGAGAAAGAATGACAGGAAAGAACGGGCGAGCGGCGAGCGAGCGGGGCGAGCGGCGAGCGAGCGGGCGAGCGGCGGGCGAGTGGCGAGAGAGAATGACAGGAAAGAATGGGCGAGCGGCGAGTGAGCGGGCGGGCGAGCGGCGGGCGAGCGCGAGAATGACAGGAAAGAACGGGCGAGCGGCGAGCGAGCGGGCGGGCGAGCGGCGGGCGAGCGGTGAGAGAGAATGACAGGAAAGAATGGGCGAGTGGCGAGCGAGCGAGCGGGCGGGCGAGCGGCGGGCGAGCAGCGAAAAAGAATGACAGGAAAGAACGGGCAAGCGGCGAGCGAGCGGCGGGCGAGTGGCGAGAGAGAATGACAGGAAAGAACGGGCGAGCGGCGAGCGAGTGGTGGGCGGGCGAACGGGCGAGTGGCGAGCGCCTCCACCTGCAAGCCCTTGCGGGGCCATGGAAAAAGGGTGCGCATGCGCAGATGGTGTTTTTACTTCCGCACCACTATACCACGGAAAATCGATTATCGCGGGAGGTCTTGGAACGTAACCCCCGCGATAATCGAGGGATCACTGTATTCAATCAGTCCTTATTATGGTTATATTCAATCAGTCCTGAAAATGGGAGTCTAAATTGTCTCCATTTGTATAAAATTATGCCTGACAGTGAACTGGTGGAATCTAACACTTAGGAAATGCTTGTGTAATCTCATTTGGTTTAACCATGACATGCTTTAATATACTTGGGTTGTGAAAACCAAATTTTGATCATGAATATCCAAAATGATCTTCTTTGAACAAAGCATACCAGTACTCACATTTTTACAATCATTCCATTGATTGTAACAGCTGATTTTAATTTCCCCTTCAAGTGAAGTGATAATCCTAGAGTTTATATACTTTTATTGTGCATAAATACTGTATGTAGCTTTGGATCATTTTCCGCAATAAGTAAATGAGCAAATAAAATATAGTGGTACCTCTACTTTTGAACTTAACTCATTCCGTGACCAGGTTCTTAAGTAGAAAAGTTTGTAATAAGAAGCAATTTTTCCCGTAGGAATCAATGTAAAAGCAAATAATGTGTGCGATGAGGAAACCACAAGGACGGTGGAGGCCCTGTTTCCATCCAGGAGATTCCTAGAGAGGCCCCATGGAGGCTTCTCCCTGCCATTTCCAGTTACAGTTTCAGAGGCTCGGGTTTGTACGTGAAAAATGGTTCTTGAGAAGACGCAAAAATTTTTTGAACACCCAGTTCTTATCTAGAAAAGTTTGTAAGTAGAGGCATTTGTAGGTAAAGGTACCGCTATACTTTTGATTCATTTGTTTTAATTGGGTTCCCTTTATCTAATGCTTATGCAGAAAGCAGATAATTATAAGTCATATTTTTGTAGAAATACTGAAAGATTCAAAAGGATTCACAAACCTTTTACAACACCTACAGGTATTCAACAGGTCGTTTCTATTGATATATATATATGAAATTGATTTTGACAGTACTAAATTAATTTCCAAAACAGAACACTACAGCAAAAGAATAATCATGGAAGCCATCGAGATAGAAAAACATCCCCAAAATATGAACAAGCGGGATGATACCTCCCGCCTACCAGACATCTGGAAATCAGCCCTCATTAACAAACGTATCCCAGCCATAGAAACTGAAACCAGACTCAGAACACACATTGTAAAACAATCAAGTAGCCTGCAAGTTCCAACTACTCAGGATATCACGCGTAATCCACAATCATTAACTAATCAGCATACCTCAGCTACATCAACGACCCCAGGTGTTACCCCACTGACTCACCAGGAAGTTTCTACACAACAGGCAATTGCTGAGACAACAAACCAAACCCAGCCACCAGTATTTATAGAGAGAAGGCAGCTCAGGTCTCGCTGTGTTCGCCCTAGAACAAGGATAGAAGCACCAGCCTGAAGATGATGAGTGGGACCTCGTCGAAACGTCGCCAGAAATTTCCAAATCCTACACGGGAAGAAACCCAAATATGCCAAGACCGTCATACCTGTACCCGTGAAAATCTATGAAAACACACACACACACACACATATGTGTGTGTGTGTGTGTGTGTTTGTAGATTTTCACGGATATATATTCTCACAATGTGAAAAATATCTTGCTGGAGAAAACGAAACATTTTAAATCATCCAATGCCTGATAAACATATAGTAGTCATATATCATCTTCCACTGGTGATCATTTCTGCCCACAGATTTGGTTAGAAATTTTGAAATTACCCTTTAAGCTACGATTAAAAAGTGATGAGGAAAAGATACAATCCTCACTGAAAGAGATATATTATCAGACTTTGGACCCAACGTGGCCGCTAAATCCTGTTTCTCTCCATTCCGAATCCCTTATTTTTGGCAGAAGATTCATACTCCAATCTACCTGATAGAGGTGTTGCTGCAGGGATAAAATGAAAAATACCTCTGTAGAGATATTTTTCCTCATTTTCCTTGATCCCCTATAGAACAGGTGAAAGATAAACACAGTAATAAATAAAACAAGATAT
>NW_027248474.1:295000-492500 GCF_031021105.1 Erythrolamprus reginae | reverse complement strand
ATCATTATACAATAACTTTCTGAATATATTCAAAAGTGTGCCAACTCCTGTAGGTACCCTGGTTGCTATGACAACTACTAGTAGTGAAAACTTGATTATTTATTTTCACAATGTATATGCAGACATATGCCTATATCCACTTATATCCACTACATCTCCCTTATTGGAAAATGATTGATGGATGATAGATGACAGATAGATCGATAGATCGATAGATCGATAGACAGACAGACAGACAGACAGATGATAGAGGATAGGTAGATAGGTAGATAGACAGACAGACAGATAATAGAGGATAGGTAGATAGGTAGATAGGTAGACAGACAGACAGACAGACAGACAGATGATAGAGGATAGGTAGATAGGTAGATAGGTAGATAGATAGACAGACAGACAGAGGATAGGTAGATAGGTAGATAGACAGACAGACAGACAGATGATAGAGGATAGGTAGATAGATAGATAGATAGATAGATAGATAGATAGATAGATAGACAGACAGACAGACAGACAGACAGACAGACAGACAGACAGACAGACAGACAGACAGACAGACAGACAGACAGACAGATGAGTGACTGAGTGATTTTTGGTATTATGTGGATATCCATAATTTTGAAAATGTCCTCAGAAAAAGCTCATAGTTACTTGATATATAAGTTATAGAAATTGAGTTAACTGTATATGGGCTTTGTCAAACACCTTAACTTGATTTTGTTCTTGAGCCTCATTATATATATATATTTTCTGTACAACAACAACAAAATCTTTCTCCTCAGTTCATTCAGAACAAAACCCCCATCAAGAGCCCAATGAAAAGACAGATTATGTGTCCTTGATAGAAAAGAGAGATAATAAAAATGCTAGTGGCTGTAATCCAAAGTATCAAGGTCAGTGCTGAATTTCAAATGCTTGGCTCCACTTTAGTCACATTATATATTTCTGTAACACTAATCACACTTCCACCTCTTCGTGGCTTTCTATAATTCTTTTGCCAATTCATCTCATATTTAACAATCTTCTCCATTTCCAAAGCCCTCAGCTACAAAAAAAACCCTGCCCCGTATTATTCAGTGGAAGTGTTGCTCATGACATAAAAGATAATGCAATCAAAAGGACGTGCCCAAGGGTTGACATATTGGAGTGACAATCAAGTTACTCAACGCATCACAGTGATGGTTTAGTGGGAAGTTCAGTAAAGCAGTCAAGGAAACTTTCAATTCATGGTTGTGTTCTGACATGAATACATTCCCAAGGACATGACCCTCCTGCCCGTCTCCATGAATATTGGAGTTGAAAGTGCACAAAACTGTCAACAACTGAGGATGCGACAAAATAGGATATTCTGTATATTTCTTTATCAGTTCTTTGTATTTTATGTGTGTGTGTTTGTGTGTGTGTATTCAACCAAAAAATGGGGTGGACAGAAAAATGGAAACACTTGACTTTTTGGCATCCTAATGTTTGAACATGTTCAAATCAATCAAAACTTGGCATATTTTAATGTTTTGTTTTTAAAAAATTTTTGTTATTTGATATTTTTAAAAAAACTACCTTCTTTTTTTACAGAAATTTAAGGAAATTGGTTATAACCTTCTAGAAATGGCAGACCTCTCAGACTTTCAAAGAGGCCCAATTGTTGGTGCTCGAATGGCAGGCACTAGTGTAACAGAAAGTGCCCGAATGTTTGGCGTTTCAAGAGATAATGTCTCAAAAGTAATGACTGCTTTTGAAAGAGAAGGGAGTTTCCCCCCCCCTATACTTTTTAACTCTTTAAGAAAGTTTCTTATCGAAATACTTGCTGCAAAATACCTCCCATAGAAATGAACAGAGTAGGTCAGCCAACACTCCATGTGTATCAAAGTTAGAGTGATTTGTTTGAGCATTTCTAAAGAGGTTCTACAATAACCTTCACCAGTGCAGTCTATGGCCTTCAGCTTATTAAACTCCATTTATAGAAACAAAACAAAATTAACAGCAGTTTAAATAGGGAATCAGATCTAGATCTGGTGAAAATATTCTTTCTCTCACACACAATTTTTTTTTCCCTTCAAGAATCATTAAACTAATCTCATCCAAAGCTGTCAGTGTTTGCACAAGCTGTGTTTCCATCTGGTATAATTAAAAGGTGAGAATGCCCTGTACCTTTTACAATAAACTTTTGGCTTTTGGGGAAAAAAAGTGACACAAAATCACATTGACACTATAACTGGAAAAATCAAGGATGAAACTGGTGATTTTCATTCATCTTCCTATTGCCATAAATCTTTATTCCCAGGATAAAATCAAGGTGGACAATTCAAGTCATAGAGATCTAAATTGATTGATCCAATAGAGATCTAAATTGATTGATCCAAACCCCTATGAATCAAGAAACTGCCAAAGAAGCCAACAGAGGAATATCTAAGAGCACCTACACAGACAAGCAAGACACCAGGATATAAACGGACATCAAACAGCCTTCTTGACTAGCACTGATGATGTTAACCTTATTAAAACATATTTATTTGGGTCTCATTGCATTGGGGAAATCGCATTCGATGACAGTGGAGCGGCAGAAGAAACAACCAACAATTGCCAGAGGAAAAACCCAAGCACAACTGCTAACCCACACTCATTAAAAGACCTTGGAAAACTAATATCAAATGACCTAAGTGCTAAAGCCCACTGCAACAATATCGCCAAAAAAGCTTCTAGAGTTGTTAACCTGATCCTACGTAGCTTCTGCTCCAGCAATCTCACACTACTCACAAGAGCCTACAAAACTTTTGCCAGACCCATCCTAGACTACTGCTCATTTGTCTGGAACCCATACCACATCTCAGACATCAACACTCTTGAAAATGTCCAAAGATATTTCACCAGAAGAGCCCTTCACTCCTCCACTCGAAACAGAATATCCTACGAAAATAGACTAACAATCCTGGGCCTAGAAAGCCTAGAACTACGGCGCCTAAAACACGATTTGAGTATTGCCCACAAGCTCATATGCTGCAAAGTCCTGCCGGCAGTGACTACTCAGCTTCAACCGCAACAACACAAGAGCACGCAACAGATTCAAACTTAATATGAACCGCTCCAAACTTGACTGTAAAAAATATGATTTCAACAATCGAGTTATTGAAGTGTGGAACTCATTACCGGACTCAATTGTGTCAACCCCTAACCTCCAACATTTCTCCCTTAGACTCTCCACGATTGACCTCTCCAGGTTCCTAAGAGGCTAATAAGGGGCATACATAAGTGCACTGGTATGCCTTTCGTCCCCTGTCCAATTGTCTTTCCTCTCTTTCACCTATCTTATATATTCTCTTCCTTTCATATATCCTCTCCTCTAAGTTCACTTTTACCCTTATATATATTACCACATGTCTATTTTTCTTCCTATGTATTTGTGTATTGGACAAATGAATAAAATTAAAATAAAATTAAAAAATTAAAAAATAACTGCACAACTTTTTCATGGGGGAAAATGTCTATCTCCCAATCTAGAAGCAATCAAGGAAGAGGGAGGTGTCAAAAAAAGGGGTGTTTTTTTTAAAAAAAAGGTTTTGATTGATATGCATAAAAATGAAGGAGTTTTGATTAAAAAATCACAGTCAAAATTTTGATTTTTCTGAATTTTTGATGCACACTACAAATACCCTATACTACGGGTAGGCAAAGTTGACTCTTCTATGACATGTGGACTTCAACTCCCAGAATTCCTGAGCTAGAATGATTGGCTCAGGAATTCTGGGAGTTGAAGTCCACAAGTCATAGAAGAGCCAACTTTGCCTACCGCTGCCCCATAACAACTTGAGCAAGCTGGGTCTGAGAAAATGCCCTCTCTGCTTCTTATTTCCATCCTCCTCACCATTAAAATGTTCATTTAAGGCTTCTGTTCCATGCGGCAATTAACTGCAAAATGACATTTCATTTTTCAAGATCTGTATTTTCCCGCCCACACATGCAGATATGTACACAGTGAGCCACGATACTTTCAATTCAGGTGACATTTTCACAGTTCCTAATTAGACAAATGCATCCAGAAATTAAAAACGACAAAGGGAAAATTGTACATTGAAGTATTTTAAATAGCCATCAAAGGAAAGTGACAAGCTTTCTTACGGAATGTGTTGGGTGATAAAAGAGGACGGCGGCGAAGACGAACAAGACTAACAATCAGCTTTAGTTTAGCCTTGGCATAACACATTTACTCCCCTTAGTGGGAATTGGTTGTCCCAAAGCTAGAGACCTGTGTATGTGAACTGTGTTAATCATCTGGTATGAGCATTCACTGCTTACTCTGGGGACAAGAGCAAAATGAAAGGGTACAGTAAAGGAAACAGATGGGCAGGTGGCTAAA
Source organism: Erythrolamprus reginae (assembly GCF_031021105.1). Taxonomy (NCBI): domain Eukaryota; kingdom Metazoa; phylum Chordata; class Lepidosauria; order Squamata; family Dipsadidae; genus Erythrolamprus; species Erythrolamprus reginae. The sequence continues at coordinate 488,152 of NW_027248474.1, read as the reverse complement.
ACCACTTTGCACTTGACTTGTAACCCTTGGAGAGCACTAACAGAAGTGGAATCCTTAACCTTTGAGAAAAACTAAGCATCTTTTATTTTGTTAATAAGGTAGTCCACTCTCCGGCTCATGTTATATACAATATCAATAGATGGGTGCTATATTATAAAGATCCTCTTTCTCTGTTTCCTCCCTCCCTTCCTCCTTCCCTCCCTCCCTTCTTCTCAATCTCCTCCATTCCTCCCTGCATGCCACCATTCTTCTCAAGCCTATCTCCTTCCTTCCTTCTTTCTTTCCTTCCTTCTTCCCTCCTTCCCTCCCTCCCTCCCTCTCCTTCCAAAATTGCAATGAAACTCAAAGTAGATTGCACAATCTCTCTCTTTTTATCATCCATCCATCCATCTCTATCTATCTATCTATCTATCTATCTATCTCTATCTATCTACCTACCTACCTACCTACCTACCTGTCTACCTCTCTCTGAGCTGTGTACAATATCTACTTCCTAACCTCCATAATTCAGACTAAACTGAGTTGCATGGGATTGGGCAGCATGAAAGTCAAACAAACGAACAAACAAATGATAGATAGATAGATAGATAGATAGATAGATAGATAGATAGATAGACAGACAGACAGACAGACAGACAGACAGACAGACAAACTCCATATAAATTCATAAAATCTCATATAAATAAAGCAAACAACCAGTTAAATCTTAAAACTTTCTATTGACAGAGGAACCAGTTCCCAAAGCCTGACACACACACACACACACACACACACACACACACACACACACACACACACACAGGACAGGATCATTTGGATATCAGAAAAGGGATAGTGACAGAAAAGGCATCTCCTTTGGCTTCTGAAGATAGGAATCCCTTAGGACAACCTTTTCCATCTTATTTGGTAGGTAGCTGTTCTCGAATCTTGAATCATGAAGCGCTTTAATAGTGACAACTGACAGTTCCAATTGCACCTAGAACTCAGCTTGCATTTAATTCCTCTTAATGTGTCTGTGATCTCGCTTAGTACACATTCCAACAGAGATTAAATCTTGGAAAGGGCTCCATTTTTAAGCCTCTTTGCTTTTTCTCATACAACGATAGGTTGAATCTTTAACACAACCAGTGTTTCTCATTGTTGTGTGCTATACAGCTTTCCAAAAGGGGGGTCTACTTAGCAAGATCTCTAATGCTTGGCTAGAAAGGGATAGCAAAACCTAATATGGTTAGTAAAAAAGGTGATTGTAATCTAAATGGCAGTTCATGAACTTTCCTATGGGTGGATAATGGTTTTGACTCTTGAGGGCTTAGAATAGTCTTCATTAAACATTAATCCCATGTAGAACTATATAATAAAATTTCAGTGAACGAACACATTATAAGTAAAGTGCTGTAACTTATGTCAACATTTGCTGATCTCAAAAAGTGTTAATATTTGGATGGCAGACTAGTAAGAAAACACTGGGCTATAAGCTGTTCTGTCTGGGTTCCCCCAGACCTCAACACCAACTGGAAAAAACAGCCAGACACTCTGGTAAAAGCCAAAAGTATTTTATAGCTGGAAAAAATAAACACAGAGGAAAACCTGTTCTTCCCAACAGACAGGCTATAATACGTTACAGCAGAGTCCTGATGTCCAGACAATACAGCAAGCTTCTTGCTGGCACCCCCCCCCCCAAGGTTTCAATAGTCAAAGGCACAAACCAGGATTCCAAGACGCCAAAGTTCACAGCCAGGTCCCAAGACTCTCAAAGATAAAACTCCACAAGCCAGGAAGGGTGGGTCTGCCTTTTAGCCTTTCCAAAGAGCACCACACCCAAACCCAGCTGTTGCCTCTTTAATGCTGAAAGTACTTAGCCAATTGATTCCTTCTCTGAGTAGCTCTTCTCTGTCGCAGATCAATTATGGCTTGTGCATTTTCCTCTAAGGAATCCAGGCTGCTTGCTGGGGAGAGCTCCCTCTGGTGGAACTCTGGCTGTCCTCCCTCTTCTTCAGCCTGGGATTCCTCCTCCTCGTCTGCCTGCACCTCCTGTTCCTCAGCCTCTCCCTCTGAGCTGGAAACCGACAGAAGATCAGCCGTTCCCTGAGGGGCCTCAGACGGAACCACAACATAAGCGAGACTCTTTTTTTTAAATCCTAATAGAAAGTGTTGGCAAGCCCATTCTGAAATGTCATCAAGAAAACTTTGTGAAGGTACCACCAATTCAGTAGAAGAAAAGCATTATAACTCTTCAATTAAAACTCTTCTCTATACCCCTAGGTCAGGCCTGTCAAACTGACAGCCCATGGGCCGGATATATCACATGCAGTCGACACCCACCTCAGTACTTGTGGCTTAGAGGTTAATATCCTACCTTGCATGCAGAAGGCTACAAGTTCAAATACCAGTAAGGGTATGTCTGTCTGATGAAGCCATAACAAGGTCAAAATGAATCTATAACAGGCTCCCTTCCTTTTCACTTATCAGCAAAAATGTGTGTGTGTGTGTGTGTGTGTGTGTGTGTATGTGTATATATGTATATGTAGGATTTAGAGATTCCTGGCGAGGTTTCGGTGAAGTCCCACTCGTCATCTTCAGGCTGGTCCTTCTGTCCTTGTTCTAGGTGTTCACTCTAGAACAAGGACAGAAGCACCAGACCAGCCTGAAGATGACGAGTGGGACCTCATTGAAACGTCGCCAGAAATCTCTAAATCCGACACGGGAAGAAACCCGAATATGCCAAGACCTTTATACCTGTACCCGTGAAAATCTACAAACACACACACACACACACATATGCCTTGGAAATGGCCCTGGGTTGGGCCGAGAGGCAAATAAGGAGCTGTGATGTTCCTTCAATACACCAGGGTGATTCGACACAAAAATATGTAACCCTTCCCTGGTGCAGAGCTGAAGGGATTGGATACTGTAGTCTAGAGGATAATTCTCTGCCTTACAAGGCAAAGGTTGCAGGTTCAAGTCCCAGTGGGTATGGCTAGCTGATGAGGCCAAAACAAGGCCGAAATAGATCTATCATAGTCTCCCTTAATTTTCAAATTCAGCAAAAAAAACAACAACATGTGACATATATATATATATGTGTGTGTGTGTGTGTGTGTGTGTCTGTGTGTGTGTATTTATGTACATACCCCTATATACTGTACATCACCTTCAGGTGCATATACAGAAGCAAAATCTCACGTGGGGGCACATGCACATGTGTTGGGCGTATGGGTGCCCAAACTGGCCTTGGAATCCTGGTAGCGGTAGCAGTAGGAAAAGGTAAGCAGACCCCTTCACTGGTCAGTAACCTGTGGCTCTGGAGCTGCATTTGGCTCTTTCATCCCTCCGCTGTGGCTCCCTGTCATTCAAAATATGTGTCATAACCACCAATGTGTGATACCCACTGGTGCACAATTTATTGAGCTTTTCGACCCTTGGTAGACCAACCATGGATAAATCCAAGAAAAGTAAAGTTTCAGAGGAAAACAGACCATTTAATTCAACTACATATTCTGTGGACGCTCAGGAAATGGTCAGGCACAGAAAGGGTTTTGTGGCTCCCGGTGGTTTCTTTTCTGTGGGAAATGGGTCCAAGTGGCTCTTTGAGTATTTAAGGTTGCCGACCCCTGGCCTAGACCTACCCTTTAGCAAATATGCAAATCTTGGGAGGTGGGGAAACCAACATCCACTAATTTGTTTTTGCTTTATCTCCGAGTTTATGGAGAGGGGTGACATACAAATCTAATAAATTATTATAATAATTATTATCTGTATTACAGAAATTCCTCTGACTTTGGTTATTTCCTGCTGATTTACACCAGTAAGGAGAGATTTAGTTCGAGTGTTCATAATGAAAGAAATACATCAGGCTAATAAAATATTTAAAAACTGAGTGACTACATTTACAGTTAAAAGAGAATTTTAAAAGCTACCTTAGGAATGAAGATAGTTACCATAGCATCAACACCCTCCCCCCCCCCACTATTTCTGAAACTTGTCAAACACCATGTTTAAATAACAGCAAACAGGCTTACAACAGATGATATATTTATAGAGAGTCAAGAGGAATTAAAAACTATTAAGAAAGCTTCTTTGCACCCATTGTAAAATGTACCACATTGTTTCAATATTTTATTTATAAACAGGGACATTATTAAAAGTAAAAGATCTCCAATAGCACATAAATGTAATGCTGTTATGAGATTAAATGTCAGGCAAATGGCATGAAAAAATAATATTCCAATCATTATAAAACAGAAGTAATCTGAGTAGCTTTATAAATTCAAGGTAGCCGTGTAAACAACCATGTTTATTATATTCAAGAAAGTAAATTTCTCCCGTTTCAAATGCAAGTTTTGATTGGTGCTGTTCTCCATTTACGAAGTCAAAGCTTTGAAATACAGTGGAACCCCGACATAAGAGCTGCTCTACTTAAGAGCAACTCGAGATAAGAGCTGGGAGGGGAGAGATATTTTTGTTCTACTTACAAGCCCAAATTCGAGATACAAGCGCCAAGGAGCTGTCTCCTGAAGCCAAACGCTAACTTCCGCGTTCGGCTTCAGGAGACAGCTGTGAAGCGGCGCGCGTGTTTTAAAAGGTTGCAGCCGGCCTGGGGGGCTCGGGGGGTGCTTGCAGCTTTCTTTCTTGCTCTTTTTCTTTCTCTCTTTTACCTTCCCTTCCTCTATTTCTTCTTTTCTTTCTCCTTCCCACCTTCTTCCCTCCCTCCCTCCCTTCACTCATTCCTCTCTTACTCTCCCCTTTCATAAGTTTCCTTGCTTCCTTCCTCTGTTCCTGTCCCTTCCCCCTTTCTTTCTTTCTTTCTTTCTTTCTTTCTTGCTTTCTTGCTTTCTTTCTTGCTCTTTTTCTTTCTCTCTTTTACCTTCCCATCCTCTATTTCTTCTTTTCTTTCTCCTTCCCACCTTCTTCCCTCCCTCCCTTCACTCATTCCTCTCTTACTCTCCCCTTTCATAAGTTTCCTTGCTTCCTTCCTCTGTTCCTGTCCCTTCCCCCTTTCTTTCTTTCTTTCTTTCTTTCTTTCTTTCTTTCTTGCTCTTTTTCTTTCTCTCTTTTACCTTCCCTTCCTCTATTTCTTCTTTTCTTTCTCCTTCCCACCTTCTTCCCTCCCTCCCTCCACTCATTCCTCTCTTACTCTCCCCTTTCATAAGTTTCCTTGCTTCCTTCCTCTGTTCCTGTCCCTTCCCTCTTTCCTTCCTTCCTTCCCACCCTCCGTCCATTCATTCACCCATTCCTCTCTTGATCGCTTAAAGCTGGTCCCTGGTGCAAAAAGGGTTGGGGACCTCTGTCCTACAGGATTGGGTGGCAGAGAAGTTGAACATATGTAAATTTAAAAGTTTAAGAAAGTTTACAAGTTAAGTGAAAGAAACTTCATTATTCATTTATATGTACATGTACATTTCTTCATTAAAAACATGTCTTTCTGCATAATTTAGACTAACTTTGTGAGTTTTTTGAGGGCTGGAACCAATTAAAATTATTTACATTAATTCCTATGGGGAAAAGTCGTTCGAGATAAGAGCTGCTCGACTTAAGAGCCCAGGTCCGGAACGAATTAAACTCGTATCTCGAGGTACCACTGTACAGTGGTATCTCTATTTACGAACATAATTCGTTCCGTGACCAGGTTCTTAAGTAGAAAAATTTGTAAGAAGAAGCAATTTTTCTCATAGGAATCAACGTAAAAGCAAATAATGTGTGCGATTGGGGATACCACAGGGAGGTTGGAGACCCTGTTTCCTCCCAGGAGATTCTTAGAAGAGGCCCCACAGAGGCCTCTCCCCACCTTTTCCGGCTCTGTTTCCTCCCAGGAGATTCCTAGAGAGGCCCCACAAAGGCTTCTCCCTGCCTTTTCCGGTTATAGTTTTGGAGGCTTGGGTTTGTAAGTGGAAAATGGCTCTTGAGAAGAGGCAAAAAAATCTTGAACACCCGGTTCTTATCTAGAAAAGTTCGTAAGTAGAGGCGTTCTTAGGTAGAGGTACCATATTCAATATCCATTTATTCAGAGCATCCATTTATTTTAACACAGAAAATCTGTTAACAGATGCAAAATATACAGATGTGTTGGAACTGCATCCTGTAGAACATATGGGAAATTGCTGTCCCAAGACATCTGTAGAATGTCAGGCATCAGAAAGTTCAGATGGTCAATATTAGCATCCAAGTGTGTTGGACTGCTCAGCTCATTGGGGTATTTTAGATGCTGTCCAAATGTGGAAAGCCAATTAGCACTGGGTCAGAAGGGAAGTTTTCCCCCTCAATAACCCTGTCTTTGTTCTGGGTTAATCTAGCTCTGCAGTGAAAACAGCGAACAGAAGGGGAACAAAAGTTTAACGCTCTTCTTAGTTGCCACCATAAGGTGGCCATGCAAAATTAAATTTCTTTAGAAATTTCCATTTTTAGCTAATTTCAGTTCCAAACATGGCATGTAAAACAAACTGTTAATGCAATGTATGAAACTGTGTTGGATGCTACAATACATATAAACCAACAATGTAGGTTTAAGGATTGTTCCTTTAAGAGAAGTGTACAGTTGGCCATAAGTGGGAGCCAACAGAGTTCCTTTCGGGGGAGTATTATTGATTAGTTGCTGTGTGTATAGAACTGTGTGCTGATACAGTGCTACCTCTACTTAATAATGCCTCTACTTAAGAACTTTTCTAGATAAGAACCGGGTGTTTGAGATTTTTTTGCCTCTTCTTAAGAAACATTTTCTACTTAAGAACCCAAGTCCGGAAAAATGTCCCAGGAAATTTGAGAGCGGCACGAAGGGGCGGCCAGTTTCCTGCAGAGTTGGCCTTCTCTGGGTCCCGTCGACCAAACAATGTCGTTTGGCGGGCCCCAGGGGAAGAGCCTTCTCTGTGGCAGCCCCGGCCTTCTGAAATCAACTCCCCCCAGAGATTAGAACGGTCCCCACCCTCCTTGTCTTTCGCAAATTACTCAAGACCCACCTTTATCACCAGGCATGGGGGAACTGAGACATCCTCCCCCAGACTTTTATATTTTATGTTTGGTATGTATGTGTTGTATGGTTTAAATTGTTGGGGTTTTAGATATGTTTTATTTTAATATTAGATTTTTTTTCATTGTTATATTGTTCCTATTATTGTTGTGAGCCGCCCCGAGTCTTTGGAGAGGGGTGGCATACAAATCTAATAAATAATAACAATAACAACAACAACAACAACAACAATAATAATAATAATAATAATAATAATAATAATAATAATATTCCCCCTGGGTTTCTCTCTCTAGAACAGTGTATGGGAGGCAGGCTCGCGCTAGGTGTATGGGAGGCGTGTGCTTCTCCTCGTCGCCTCAGAGTCCCTGTTTTTTTTTTTAAGCCTTAAAATTTCGGATTTTTTTGATTCCCCTCATATCACCTTCTTCCTTCATCAGCAACTGTCCTCCTCCTCTTCTTCCTCCTCCTCCTCCCACACAAATTCCAAGCTTTTACTTCTTTCCTAATGGGTTTGCACACATTATTTGTGTTTACATTGATTCCTATGGGAAAAATTGCTTCTACTTACAAACTTTTCTACTTAAGAACCTGGTCACAAAACTAATTAAGTTCTTAAGTAGAGGTATCACTGTATCTGGTTTGGCTTATAGATATCTGGTATGGCTTATATGTGTATAATTTGGATTGTATAACGACTACCCTATTGTATATCTGTACATAATATACCTACTCTATTTTTACTAGTCTGGTTAATTTGACTGAATAATCCATAGCTGCCACATTTACTCTGTCTTAAGTTTCTTTTAGGGATATTATATTTTTTCCTAAGCAATTTAACCCAAACCAAAAAGGATGTGCGATTGGGAAAAGGATATCTCCATGCAGTTTGCCAATAATGGTTTTGGCAACAAATGTTCCATCACTGATTTTTATTTATTCATTTTGGCTTAATATAAAAAGGGGTTTTTGTTAAGATGGTTTCTCAGGAATTCCTTGTATCACCATTTTATTGAGTCATTTATGGATGGGCACCAGCATGTTGGTTAATTGCAATATAAGCTTACATATAAGCATTGTAAATATTGCTTATATGTAAGATGAGGAGAAGGCATCGTAGAACTCCCAGGGCCATATAAGTTTAGCTTGCCTAAAATTATCTTAATGGCTGTTCACAATATTGGAAGGATATTTTCTGAGAGAACCGAAACTCTCCTAGATGGCAGCTTGCAAATGCAATGGGTTTGTTTTATCTCTGGATGGGCAGAAGTTTGGGTTCAGGTCATGGTTGTCCCAAAGGTACTTTCTTTCAAATGGCAACTGGACTTTCCTCTTTGGCTTGAAGACATTTTACTTCTCATCCCAAAAGTTTCTTCAGTTCTGACTAAATGGTGGAGAATGGAAGGATTCATATTCCATGCAATCATCTGGTCATTAGCACTTTTTCTGAGAGTTGTTGAGGCCAATTGCAGGTTTATCTGTGCCCCTGAATCCTGCAATTTTTTCTGGAAATCCTTTCATACTCCCACACCATTCAAGGAGTGTTACGATATGCTGGTTGATTCAAATATCAACCAACAAATGCTCTATCCTCCACATTGGCAAAAAGAATCCTAACCGCACATACGAACGGAATAAACAATCTCTCACCGCTAACCCACATTCTGTAAAAGACCTTGGAATACTAATATCGAATGACCTAAGTGCTAAAGCCCACTGCAACAATATCACCAAAAAAGCCTCTAGAGTTGTTAACCTGATCCTACGCAGCTTCTGCTCAGGCAATCTCACTCTACTCACAAGAGCCTACAAAACTTTTGCCAGACCCATCTAAGACTACTGCTCATCTGTCTGGAACCCATACCACATCTCAGACATCAACACCCTTGAAAATGTCCAAAGATATTTCACCAGAAGAGCCCTTCACTCCTCCACTCGAAACAGAATATCCTACAAAAATAGACTAATAATCCTGGGCCTAGAAAGCCTAGAACTACGTCACCTAAAACACGATTTGAGTATTGCCCACAAGATCATATGCTGCAATGTCCTACCAGTCAATGACTACTTCAGCTTCAACCACAATAACACAAGAGCACGCAACAGATTCAAACTTAATACGAACAGCTCCAAACCTGACTGTAAAAAATATGATTTCAACAATCGAGTTATCGAAGCGTGGAACTCATTACCGGACTCAATTGTGTCAACCCCTAACCCCCAACACTTCTCCCTTAGACTCTCCACGATTGACCTCTCCAGATTCCTAAGAGGCCAGTAAGGGGCGTACATAAGTGCACTGGAGTGCCTTTCGTCCCTTGTCCAATTGTCTTTCCTTTCTTTCGCCTATCTTATATATTCTCTTCCTTTCATATATCCTCTCCTCTAAGCCCACTTTCACCCTCTTTTATATTATCACATGTCTATTTTTCTTCCTATGTATTTGTGTATTGGACAAATTAATAAATAAATAAAAATAAATAAATAAAATTATGTAACACCAAACAAATCAATCTACCGGTAGTATATCTAGGTGCTATCTACCATGGGTAACAAATGAATGTTAGATATATATCAATCACCTTCATTTTTTTAAAAAATCATAAATATTTACACAGTTATGGAAAGATCCAGCAAAACATTTAGTTAATATACATACCTATATACAGATATATGTGCACGCACACACCTATTTTAAACATTCATAGATGTGGAAACAAGATGGAATGGACTTGCAACATATCAGAATGGAGTTAAATAAGCAAGCAAACAAAGATCAGAAATAAATGACTTATGTAGGACTGGTCAAATTTATATTTTACATTACTTTCATAACAGATGTGCATGCCACAAACCAGTCTTCTCTGAACTTGGCAAATTTAAGTTGTATCAATTTCAGCTCTCAAAATTCCCCAGCCAGAAATTTTGGCTAGGGAATTCAGGAAGTTGAGGTTCACACATCTTAAGATTGCCAAATGTGAAAAACACTTGTCTTTTTTCAGACTTTGCTAATAATTAAAGATTATAGCTTGCCCAAGAAAACAGAGCTACACAGACTCTTCCCCTCTCCAATATTGTTTCTTTATTAAAATTTAAATGAAAGTAATTGCAAGAGACAGAATTATCTCCTGTTAATCCACCATCTGGCAGATGATATAAACACCTCAATTATCTGGGCTGCAGTTTATTTGGCAAATCCACAATGCCATTACTTTCATCGGCACACATTAAAGTGATTTCCTTTTGATATCAAAGTCATCACAGTCCTAAAACTATTCTAAAGTGCAAAGACAGAGGCAGCAATGCTCAGCTCTCAAACAATTTGGGGTATATTCAGAGAACGTTTCTTGAGCTGCATTTAAGTACCAAAGAAACAACTAAAAGATCCTGTTGTGGTTAGCTCTGGCCCAGCTCCTGCCACAAGCAATGTGGAGGTAGATGTGGGGGAGACATCCACATGCCACAGGCCTGTTTTGCTTCCAGTAGAATCTGTCTCCTCTGACCAAGGAAGCGTCAGTGACAGGGAAGAGGGGAGTTTGGTAGACAGCCCAGGAGGAGATCAATCATCTGCATCATACCTGGATTCTGAACAAGAATTAATGACACATCCACGCATGCATAGAGTGATGCATAGGAGACAACAACTGAAGTATTATTACAAGAGAAAATGAGGCTACCTGTGGTTGGGTGGGGCTGCTGTAATTAGTGCTACAGATAAAAGTGCAGCCTGGTGTGTTAGCCTCATGGCAGTTTATCTGATTCATTGTTTTGTCAAGATCGTGGTTTTTTGCTGTTCAGGATTGTGTGTGTGGACTCTCTGGACTTTAGAATTGGACTCAATTTCCTAGTTATTAGGTGAGCAATTGGATTGCATTTCACCTGTGCCTTGTGTGTACCAGAAAATCCCTTTGACATTTAAAAAGGGAGCTGTTTCTGTTTTACTGTTTATAAAAACTTTTGAGTTTTCCTTTTATTGTGTGGTGTGTGTCTTCCTGGACTAATTACCCTGTAATTACGGGCGGTTGAAACACGCCAGCAGAATAGATCCACAAAAAACCCTGTTATTATACTGAAATTTCATTGTGGATAACATTAAATGAACCAGAGGTTGTAAATGGGCTGGATTTTCACATTGTAGTAGCTGTAATGTTGATCTTTCCTTAGGAGATTATTTCAAGGTAGAAAAACCCAGTTAGCTACCAGGGATCCCACTTTAGGAATAACAACACCAAGGTAAAAGATTCCCTGTGGATTTCCCTCCACCCATTGTTGCCAACTGTACATAGAATAGAAGAGAATAGAATAGAATTTTTATTGGCCAAGTGTAATTGGACACACAAGGAATTTGTCTTGGTGCATATGCATACATAGAAAAAAAGAGATACATTTGTCAAGAATCATGTGGTACAACACTTAATGATTGTCATAGTGGTCAAATAAGCAATGAAGAAACAATCAATATTAATAAAAATCTTAGGATTTGGCATATGGCAGTGCTCATATCTGTTTCAAGGCCATTGATCCCGTGCTGTCTGAAGACATTTCTGTGGTCATGTGGCCAGTATGACATCAAGGAGCACTGTTACTACTCCACCGAAGTGGTACCCATTTATTTACTTGCATTTGCATGCTTTCAATCTGCTAGGTTGGCAGGAGCTGGGGCAGGGACAGAAGCTCACCCTGTCATATGGTGCTTGGGCAGGGGTGGGCTGCTGGCCGGACATGGTGGGGGACACACACAGTGGGGTAGCAAAAGTGGAGCTCCACCACAGAGCACCCAATTTGCACTGAAAGATATTGAAACAAAATGCAGGGCATCCTACATAAGCCACGCACACAGCATGGTAGTAAAAAATTTGTTAGTCCTTTACTGTGCTTGGGTCTCGAATAAGGGCTGCCAGGTTTTCCAATTTTATTTATTTTATTTATTCATTTGTCCAACAGACAAATACATAGGAAGAAAAATAGACATGTAGTAATATATATAAGGGTAAAGTGAACTTAGAGGAGAGGATATATGAAAGAAGAACCGTTGCACTTACCTGAACGGTCTTCTCGCTGCACTGCAAGGAGAGTCCAATCATGGGTTATTCTTCAGCCTTGCTGGAAGGGACTGAGTTAAAAATTAGCATAAATAACCGGTCCAACCCCTTTGTTACCCTTCCTGTGTCAGTCTTATAATAAAACGAAGTCATAGTGACAGTAAACCAGTAACTTTTATTGACCAACTGAACATAGGAAAGGCCAACACTTAACAAGAAAACTGTGACCCTGGGCTGAATAGCCGGGTGGGTTTGGACTCTCCTTGCAGTGCAGCGAGAAGACTGTTCAGGTAAGTGCAACGGTTCTTCTCCACTTGCACTGCTACGGAGAGTCCAATCATGGGATATACCCAAGGTTAACTAGATAGGGAGGGAGAAGGCTGGACCAGGGGCGCAGAAGCTTGGCATACTTTTTGCAGTACTCTGCGTCCAAAGGCTGCTTCCGTGGAAGCATAAGAGTCCAAACGGTAATGTTTTATAAATGTATTGGGGGCGGCCCAGGTCGCTGCACGGCAGATGTCATCGATCGGTGCCTGGGTCGCCCAAGCCGCTGATGTGGCTGCACTCCTCGTTGAGTGCGCTGTGATGCCCTTTGGTAAAGGTGTGGGGCCTGCTTTATATGCCGTGCGAATGCAGGAACGGATCCAACAACTGATGGTCTTTGACGATACCCTCGTTCCCATGGTGGCTGGAAAGTAGGATACAAAGAGGGATTCCGTTTTCCGGAAGGTGCTTGTTCGTCTTATGTAAATTTTGAGGGCTCGTCGCACATCAAGTTTGTGCCATCTCAATTCTCGTGGATGAAGTCCCTGAGTGCAGAAATCAGGTAGGATGATGTCCTGTGATCTATGGAACACTGTGTTTATTTTAGGGAGGAAAGTGGGGTCTAACCGTAAGACCACCCTGTTCGTGTGGAAGATACATAACTCAGGTCTGACTGAAAGGGCAGCCAGTTCGGAGACTCGCCTAGCAGATGTGATTGCTATCAGGAAGGCAGTCTTGAGTGATAGCAGACGAAGTGGTATGTCTCGCAGGGGTTCAAATGGCGGTTCTGTTAAGGCATGTAATACTAGCGGTAAGTCCCATGTTGGGAAGCGATGTATTGGAGGAGGACTGATGTTTGCTGCTCCTTTAATGAAATCTCGAATCCATGGATGTTGAGAAATTGGGCGGGAAAAATCCATTTTAAGTATCGTGGCGATTGCTGCCACCTGTCTGCGAAGCGTGTTGGGTGTCAGCCCCTTATCCAGGCCCGCCTGTAGGAATTCCAAAATCTGGATTACTGAGGAAGACTGTGGATCCTGATCGCGGGTTCTGCAGAAGGCGCAGTAAGCTCTCCAGGTCGCCTGGTATATTCTGGTCGTGGATGGCCGGCGGGAGGCTTGGATGGTATTGATTACCTTTTCAGGAATCCGTTCTTTCCTTAATCTCTCCCCCTCAAGTGCCACACGGCAAGATTCCACCATTGTGGATCTGGGTGGTACACTGCTCCCTGTTTCAAGACTACTTTGCGATGTGGTATTCGCCAAGGGGGAGAGATGGAGAGGTCTATCAAGTCCACAAACCACGGTCGTCTGGGCCAATGCGGGGCTACCAGGAGTATTTCGGCTTGTTCTTGAAGCAGTTTGTTTATCACTCGTGAGATCAGGCACACTGGAAGGAAGGCATAAAGAAGTCCCTCCGGCCATGGGGAAGTCAGGGCGTTGATTCGTTCCGCTCCTGGTGTTGGGAAGCGGGAGAAGAATCTGGGTAATTGGTTGTTCTGATGGGTAGCGAAAAGGTCTACCTCCGGTCTCCCGAATCTGTGGGTGATCTCCCGGAATAGTTTTGTCCCCAGGCTCCATTCCGTCGGGTCGATGGTTGCCCGGCTGAGCCAGTCCGCTTGGGTATTTGAGATGCCTGCTATGTGCTCTGCTCTCAGGGATGTTAAATGTTGCTCTGCCCACTTGAATAGTGTCTGAGACTCTGACATGAGGCGGCCTGACCTTGTGCCCCCCTGGTGGTTGATGTGGGCTCTTGTTGCCACGTTGTCTGTCCGGATTAGCACATGCTGATTCTCCAGTTGCCTTGCGAAGTGTCTGAGCGCCAGGTGTACCGCCATGAGCTCCAGATAGTTGATGTTGGGACACGTGAGCTCCTGGGGACTCCTTGGGCTACTCCCACATTGGAATGGGCGCCCCAGCCCCAGAGGCTCGCGTCTGTCATTATAATTACCTCCTGGTGAGGTAAGAAGGAGGACCCCTGAAGTAGAGCTGGCGACTTCCACCACGGAAGGGAGCGACGAACGCCCGGTGAAATTGGGATGTGTCTTGAAGAGTGACTGGTTCGATTCCTTTGGAAGGGAATGAGGAGCCACTGTAGGGGTCTGGCATGGAGCCTGGCCCATGGTACAATGTCTATACAAGATATGAGCATCCCCAGTACCCGGGACAGAAAAGCCAGCGGTACTGTACGGGAGCGTTGTAACTCCGATATTGCAGTTTTGATCTTGATCTGGCGATCTGGTGAAAGAAAGACCTTGCCGGACAAGGTATCTATGTTGGTGCCCAGATGAGATAGGAATCTGGTCGGAGTCAGGTGACTCTTTTGGTAGTTGATTGAGAAGCCAAGGGACTCCAATGTCCGCATGGCTTCTGACAAATCCTGTTGGGCCTGAGAGGGGCTGTTGGAGAGTATGAGGACGTCGTCCAAATACGCCATCAGGCGTAGAGGGCGTGTACGTAGATGTGCTGTGAGAATGTCCATGAGTTTTGTGAAAGTCCGAGGGGCGGACGATAGCCCGAAGGGCATGGCCTTGTATTGTAGATGTTGGTTCTCGAAACAAAAATGCAGGTATTTCCTGTGTTTGGGATGCACTGGAACATGCAGGTATGCCTCTTTGAGGTCTATTGACGTCAGCCAGTCTCTCTGACGTATTGCCGTTAGAATTGTCCTCAAAGAGTGCATTTTGAACCTGCGGTATTTTACATATATGTTTAGTTGCTTGAGGTTGAGGATGAGGCGACAGCCTCCCGAGGCTTTGGGTACTACGAAAACAATGGAGTAGTACCCTTGTCCCTCTTGATGTGTAGGGACCCTCTCAATAGCGCCGATTTCCAAGAGATGGTGAATTTCTTGGAGGAGGAGGTTGCGTTTGTGACTGTTGAAAATGACTGGGCACTGTAGAAACCTGTTTGGAGGTCTTTGTATGAACTCTATGGTAAGACCCTGAGCTATTGTACTGAGAGCCCAAGTGTCTGAGGAGATAAACCCCCAGGAGGCGGTGAAGTGTTGTAACCGTCCTCCTATTGGAAAAGGTGGGGAGTCATTTGTTTCTTCGAAAGCCGCCCCTGTTGGAGCCTCTGAAGGCTTTCCTTGACTGTTGGAATTGTTTATTCCTATCTCCAAAGTTACTCCTGTCTGTTCTGAAGGAGGACTGCGCATAGGACCCCTGGGTGTACGACCTCCCTCCCTGGGGGTTGGTGGAGGAAGTCTCGGCCCGAAAGGGTTGACACTTGCAGTAAGGGGTGGTACGTCTGTCCTGTCTTCTGTAGGTTCGTGGTAGAACCTTCTTCTTATCTTTATCCTCTATGAGGACATTGTCAAGAGATTCTCCAAACAGTTTTGCCCCATCAAAGGGGGCTGAGGCCAGGCGCCATTTGGACTTGCCGTCTGCCTGCCATGTGCGGAGCCAAAGCAATCGGCGAGATGACTGATTTGCTGCTAGGGCACGTGAGGAAAAACGTGAGGCGGAAAGAGTGGCATCCGCCGAGAATTCCGCCGCTGCCAACAGTTTGTTTAAATCTTGCCATAGGCGGCCATCCTCTGGTCCCAATTTTGTGATCATTTCTTGGAGCCACAGGACTGAAGCTCTGTTAAAACGATGCCGCTGAAGCTGCTTTAAGGGCCCAAGCTGTCATCTGGTGAGCTTTCTTGTTCAGGCTCTCTGCTCTGCGTTCCTCTGGTTTCAGTCCATCTGCCAGCTCTGATAGGATGAGCGCATTGGACACCAGGGCTGCAATTGGAGCATCTATAGCAGGAAATTCCAGGAGGTTCTCTAGTTCCGGTTCAAACGCGTAGAATTTACGCTCCGAGGCCGTTGGACCCAGAGCTCCAGCTGGGTATTGCCACGGTCGTTTAATATTGTCCAAAAACAGCTTTGGAGCAGGGATAAGATCCGCTTCCTTTTGGAGTTCTGTGAGCACCCTGTTGGCAGGTTGAGGAGCAGTTGCTGCTTCTGTGGGTTTTTCTGTACCCGGTGTCACTGGCAATTTTGCTTTGTTAAGTAAGACCCGAAATATTGAGGGTCTGAACAGACCAGCATAGGTAGGAGGTTCTGGTGGTGCTCCTTCATCTTCAGATAGGCCATCATCTGGATCTGAGCCCTGGCCTCTTAAGTCTTCCTGGAATGAGTCATGCACAGGAGAAGAGGGGGCTGGAGCTGCCCATATATTCCTTTGTGGAGGAGGAGGGCGTGGTGAGGTGGGGTTGCTATGTTTGATGAGCACTGTTGAACCCCCGCCACGATGCCATGAGAATAAGCGGAGGCAATCATATCCTGCAAAGCAGGTGGTAAACGTTGCCAAGTCTCTGGAGAGGAGCAGAGCCGCGCTGCAGTAGGGGTGAACGTGGCTGTTGGCAGCCATGTGCCACGAGGAGGAGGGAGGCCTGTGAATTTCAGGGCCTGGTAGGTCCGGTATATGGGAAGGTCCCCCCACTCTGTCTGTGGCCAACCCGGTACCCTCTGGGAGTCTCGTGGGGGTAGTGCTGGCCATAGATCCCATAGTCTGACCTTGGTTTGGTCTGCTTTTGTGCCTCTAATTGCTCCTCGAGGGCTTTTATACGTCTCTCTGCCTCCTTCAATGCAGAAGAGGACTGTGAACTCTTCGATTTTGCCTTTGAGGAGTGGGATTTCTCCTTGGCTTTAGTGGCAGGGGGATCAGCTATTCCCTGTTGAGGGAGATCCGATATTCTGGGAATTTAGGGCTTACAGTGACCCGGCAGCACCCGATTGAATATCTCTCCGTTTTCGGCACAATGACTCGGCGATAATGGCTGCCTCCGGACTCGTCCTGCCCTTTCCTGCACTGTGGCGGGATATCCAGGCGATTTCCCGCTCTGGGGAAGATTGCGGCGTCATAGCCGACTTTAACATGGCGGGCGGAAGTCGTAGACTATGGGAAACACCCAATATGGCGACCTCCTATGTAGCTCGCCATTTTCGCGCCCGCCGAAATTGCCATTTGTGGCGCCGGTTCCTTTCCGCGATCTCCTTTGCTTTCGGCACCCTGAATTTGGTGGGAAAGTTGAATTCCGGCTGTTTCTTTGCCGTTTCCAGCTGCTGGGCTTCAAAAGTCGCTTTTGCTGGGGTATGGCCGCGCAGGCCAGGGACCCCCTTTCCTGGCGACTCCCGGTCTTAGGAGCAGTACCCACGCAGGGAAGAGGCTCCGACCTGGGTAGAAACGATGCAGGCTTACTCCGCAGAGCAGGGGCCCAATCCCGCCTAAACCAGGAATCCTCGAGGATCTGAAAGAAAGAAAAGAGAATTTTGTTAGGTACAGGTACAATAGATTTGAATATTATTAATTAATTTATTTTTTAAGAATTTTATATTTAATATCTGAACAACTAGACTACAAGAGTCATAGGAGAAACTACTCATATGTCCCTTCACTATGACTGAGTTTTTTAGACTGACACAGGAAGGGTAACAAAGGGGTTGGACCGGTTATTTATGCTAATTTTTAACTCAGTCCCTTCCAGCAAGGCTGAAGAATAACCCATGATTGTACTCTCCGTAGCAGTGCAAGTGGAGAAAGAAAATATATATGATAAGTGAGAGAAAGGAAAGACAATTGGACAGGGGACGAAAGGCACACCAGTGCACTTATGTACGCCCCTTACTGGCCTCTTAGGAACCTGGAGAGGTCAATCGTGGAGAGTCTAAGGGAGAAATGTTGGGGGTTAGGGGTTGACACAATTGAGTCCGGCAATGAGTTCCATGCTTCGATAACTTGATTGTTGAAATCATATTTTTTACAGTCAAGTTTAGAGTGGTTCGTATTAAGTTTGAATCTATTGCGTGCTCTTGTGTTGTTGCGGTTGAAGCTGAAGTAGTCATTGACCGGTAGGACGTTGCAGCATATGATCTTGTGGGCAATACTCAAATCATGTTTTAGGCCCAGCATTCTTAACCACTGAGTGACCACTGGATTACAATGGACCAGTCTCTGTCTGTTTCTCTGTCTGTCTTTCTGTCTCTCTCTCTCCCTCTCTCCTCCTCCGTCCTCTCACCTCCCCCCTCTCTTATTCAAGACTATCTCTTGAATGACAATGTTATCTCTATGCTGGGGAAAATAATACCTCTAAAGACCAATTGCAGAAGAGCAATACTAGTATGTCAGCACCACCTGCATGTTATAAGCAAAATAATGAACTGAAATTGGTCTTGGCTCAATCTAACAGGACTATTTTTATGGTCCTATAAAGCAGCCAATGAAATGTATCTTACATTTCTGCTTATATTCCTGATTCAGACTCATTTTTGCTCTTGATCTGCCAAGTTTAATATTAACACTCTTCATTATTAGTCAAATTCTTTCAGGATGAGTATTGAATGTGGTTCTAATCTCAAACACGTGGGTCAGTAATGGACAGGTTGCTCACTATCAGGTAGGGAAATATGGAAATGTCACAAGGAAATATGACAGCCTAATCCTGTCCATGCTGACTTTGAAGTAACTCTCACAAAGCTCAATAAGATTTTATTTACAAATAAGTGTTCCTAGGAATCTTGCCAGACAAAAAATAAATATACTGCTATCAAAATTTTGATTTAATGCTGATATAGAAGCAGCCTCTACACGAAGATTTTACTGCAGCTAATTTGTTAAAGGAAAAAAAAACCAAACATGAAACACACAAACACACATACACAATCCTTCTGTCTTTTCCCAGAAGTAATAGATTGATTACAGAAATAAATACCTTACTACCATCTTCTGACAGAAAAGATAATTAAATCTGTGGAAAACTCCACCCAACAATACTCTAAACAATCAAGAATGCTTGCTTAGAGAATCTGCTACGCTCAGTCCATCTGCTGATTAGAATTATTGCTTTTATTAGCCCTTTATTCACATATCTAAGGTCCATTTTTTGAAAAAGAAAATGACAAATGGTATTTCTAAAGCACATAAACAGATGGCATTACAGCAGGTAATCATTTGATTTTAAAAACTCTTAGAGAATGAGCAAGTTGTCCAAAACCTCAGAAAAGGGGTGTTGATCTTACATAATACACCTCTTCTCATAGGGTGGAGCTAACCTCCAAGAATGGGATGATACCATCCCTTCAGACCAATGAGGACTGAGTCTGTCAAATTGTATATCTTTGTCCTCCTGCCTTCAATCCCCCTCTTTGTCAAAGGATGATGGACAGACTCGGCGTGTAGCACACAAAGTCAAAACAAAGAAGATAACAATTTGGTGTCCTGAAGTCCAGACCAGACTAACTTTGGCCAGGATTGGAAGCTAGATCCACCCTACAAGAAGAGTGAAGGGTAAGACTACTTTGGCGACTACTTCAGCTTCAACCACAACAACAGAAAAGCACACAACAGATTGAAACTTAATATTAACCGCAGTAAAAAATTTGACTTCAGTAACTAAGTTGCGTGGAACTCATTACCGGACTCCATAGTGTCATCCCCAAACCCCCAACACTTAGAAACATAGAAATATAGAAGACTGAAGGCAGAAAAAGACCTCATGATCCATCTAGTCTGCCCATATACTATTTTTTGTATTTTATCTTAGGATGGATATATGTTTATCCCAGGCATATTTAAATTCAGTTCCTGTGGATTTACCAACCACGTCTGCTGGAAGTTTGTTCCAAGCATCTACTACTCTTTCAGTTAAATAATATTTTCTCATGTTGCTTCTGATCTTTCCCCCAACTAACTTCAGATTGTGCCCCCTTGTTCTTGTGTTCACTTTCCTATTAAAAACACTTCCCTCCTAAACCTTATATAACCCTTTCACATATTTAAATGTTTCAATCATGTCCCCACTTTTCCTTCTGTCCTCCAGACTATACAGATTGAGTTCATTAAGTCTTTCCTGATACGTTTTATGCTTAAGACCTTCCACCATTCTTGTAGCCCGCTTGCCATACTATCTGTAGAAGACCTGATGTTTTTAGCAATTTGGGGGGGGGGAGATTTTAAGGAGGGAAAAGATGCAGCCTGAAGCATTCTTTCGAGAAGTTTAAAGGCCATCTTATGTCCCCCACACAGGTGGAAGCAGAAGGAGAAGTTGCCATGCTGGCACAACCTGAATGGGCAATGTGACAAGTTGGTGAGTGTGGGGCAAGGGATATGGATTTTCAACTGGGTAGGAAGCTCAGATTTGAGTTTCCTAATGTCGGTGCCACTATGGCTCTGCTAAAAATTGGAACTTTAAGGAATACTTTGACTTGGACTCCAATTTAGTTTGGATGCTCACTGGGACCTTGACACAGCCACTCAAGCATGATAGGTTCAGTGGCAATAGTCCAAGTCTGTGTTGTCAACCCCTAGCCAAGCGATACACAGAATGCAGGCTCCCCTGGCCATTGGTCACATGAGCATGACAGCTCCACTGACAGTTGAGCCCAATCAGTGATAGAAGGCATTCAAAATGCTGTCTAAACCAGGCCACTACACCTCACACTTGTTCTATGGCTCTATGGTATGAGTCTCCCGAAATTTCAAGGGTACAAAGTTCAGACACACACACACTTGAAAGTTCAAAAACAATGTTCTTTATCACAAAAATTCAAAACAAACAAAGCACCCTTTTTGTATTGCAAAGAGCACTCGTCCCAAAACAACCTGGTAATTTGTACAATCCCCTTAGTCAGTCCTTAAGTACTTAGCTAGCAGCTGTGAAGGAAAGTCACAGCCCTCCTTCTTCCATGAAGTTAAACACACACACTTTGCTCTGCTTTGGTTTCAAAGCGTGAAAAATCAACAAACAAAGTCCAGAAACAGCAAAGCAAGGTCTTGAAGAAACAACAATCAGATGATCTTCCACAACGGCCAAGCCAGCACGCTGCTATTTATATCAGCAGCTCTAATTGCTGGAGCCCCGCCCAAACACAGGTGGCCTCTCTTATTTCCTGTAATATTTCTTCAATTGGTCTCTTCTATGCATAATTCTGCGCATGCGTGGGTCTAACACTTCCTCATCCGAATCGACCGAAGATAATGGAGATTGGCTTCCTGGGCTGTGTGCCAAGCCCCCCTCTTCCAAGTCACCCCCACCTTCTTCTTCGTCCGAGGAAACTGCACTACCTGACTCTGTCGGTAATAAAACAGGCCTATGACATGTTGATGTTTCCCCTGCATTCCTCCACATTCCTTGGGGCAGGAGCTGGGCCAGAGTCAACCACAACAACACTGAGCCAGAAAAATTGAGGCAGAGCAACCCTCCTTGTTTGGCAAGAGCCCTCGGGTCAAGGCTCAGCAAGTAGGAAGAGCCGAAGCCCTTGCTGCACTCGACCCAGCGACTCTGATGAAAGCAAGTCAGCTGGGGAGAACTCACGGATGGCAGAAACTCAATTATTGATGTAGTGTAAAAACACCTCAGAAGAATGGGAGCGGGAAATCATACATCCTATTCAGGCCAAGGACTGAGTCAAAGAGGGGGAATTAAGGCAGGAGGACAAAAATATACAATTTGACATACTCAGTCCTCATTGGCTGAAGGAATGGTATCATCCCATTCTTGGAGTTAAGTGAAAAACAGTATGAATGTACATCTTGCAGCATACAATGTTAGAAAAAATAAACTCGGGTTTTGAAGCGCTAGAGATTAACTCATGAGCATGAAGACAATTTCAAGGAGACATTTAGGTTAGTCAATATATCCTGGTGCTAATATTTTTAACCGTTTAGATATTCAAGGCTGCTTTAAACAGAAGATACTGTGTGTGTGGAGGGGGGGTGTCTTAGAAGCTTTCTCAAAAGTTCTAAAAAGATTGAGGTTGGAGTTTAGAATTACACTTGAGTCCATTTCTATATGTGGAATTTGGGAGAATACATAACCTTTTACTCTTTGCCTCAGGCAGAAAAATCCTTTGGACCAATTTCACTTAAATATTAGGCTTAGAAGGGAGATAGTTGCTTATCTGATGCATACTGTACAACATAGTATAACTCTGTAGACTAAAGCATCTAATAACAAGCTGCTACGGAGTCTATGGAAAGGGGAGGCATACAAATCCAATAAATAATAATAATAATAATAATAATAATAATAATAATAATAATAATAATAATAAAATTATTATTGTTGTTATTGTTGTTGTTGTTGTTGTTGTTGTTATTATTATTATTATTATTATTATTATTATTATTATTATTATTTGCCAAGAAACATGTCAGAATTGATTATATAGGTAGTCCTTGTTTACTGACTGCCACATTCAGTGAAGTTCAGATTATTATTATTATTATTTCTTTTAATGATCCTTTAATCCCTTGCATCGGAGCAGATTTAGGGCAACTAAATTGAGCTCAAATGTTTACTGGATAGATGCCCTTCCTGACACTGCTATTCAAGCTAAAAGCCATTGAACCCCATGACTTGTATGAATTGGACCAACCTGGTTTCTAAGCCAGCCAAACTACCAGCCCCATATCACACAGGAGTTTTTTTAATGACCAGTCAGTGAAGTGCAGTCATATCCTCCTATCCTCAATAAACCCCCTAGTAGCCAGAGCTGCACAGAGAGCTCTTGGCCATGACTTTCACTTGTTGATTCAACAGGAGCTACAGGGCCAAGATGACCCCCCCCCCAATAGTAAATCTCCTTTAACAGCAGTATAACTCTATCCAGAGAGAAAAGGGGGTATATAGAGGAATCCCAACTCTTATTGTTATGTATTAACGTTTGAATAAATGTAAACTGTTTACTCCAAGGTCCGTTCTCGGTGTCTATTTAAAAATAGAGCTTCCTGGCTGGTTCCTTTGCTGGGTCTGTGTGTTATTCAATAAAGAGCTGTTAATCACTACTGTCTACAAGTCTCTTCAGTACCAGAACTTAAAGCCAGGAGAGGACAAAAGGAGATTAAGAGAGGGGGAAAATGGCTACCTACTCTACACTAGATGAGATTATTGTTCCTCTTGTTGCTTATCAGAGAGAGTAGAGTAAAGTAGAGTAGAGTAGCAGAGTTCCTATTGCTATTGCTATTTCTACTCTACTCTAGTAGAGTAGAGTAGAAATAGCAATAGCAATAGGAATTATCATAAATCTAAAGATACAATAAAAATTATAATGCGCCAATAGGAAAAGGTAATAGGAAATATGAGAAGATAAATGAAAAAATGACAAGGATAATAGCAATATAGGGTTTATTTATGCCTACATTTATTTTGATGCCTGAAAAAGAAACTAAATGATGAATATTGCTTGCCGTTCTAATAAAGGGGAAATGACAAAATAATCACAAAAAAATGCCCATTGTGCCCTGAGTTGGATTATGTCTCATGAACTCACAAAACTCTTGTGGTAGATACAATGAATGTGCACATAGAGATCAACCCAAAACTCTTTACTGTGATAGCAGTTTTTCTTTGTGAGAAAAAGGCTATAATTTATTTCCGTGCTTACTATTACATTGTCCTGCCTATAAGTTACATAGGTAATACAGTTATGTTTCCAACAAGATGGCTTCTTAAAATGAAGATAGACACTTGATCGACTTGCAACAGAATGAGAAGGATAAAACCTCTCATTATATTAAAGAATTTCCATCTACTGGATATAATGCAGATGCACAACAAATGTAGGTTGCGGTATTTGTTTTGAGGATACAAAAGAAGTGTTTTGGAGAGAAGGCTAACTTACAGCTATTTGGTAGCAATTTAATTGCACTTGTAGCTTGCTTCCTTTCAAAATAACACTAAACATAAACATAACAAAAGGTTACTTTAGATATGGAGAAATCAGAAATTCCCAAATGCCTGTTTTTTTAAAAAGCCGACATGATGCTAAACAAAGTGTGAAAATGTATTAGAAGAAGGAGCATAATAAGTCAACATCCAGATAAATATTTGCCACTTGCAAACACAGTACAAATCAAGATCTTAATCAATCTGACAGCAATTCATAAGTTGGTGGAGTGTTCAACACTCCGAGACGAGTTGATTTTAAAAACTGAACACCATGTTAATGAAGTTTTAATTTTCCTTTTTATTGAGCGTCTCTTGAGCCTTGTTGAAAGATAAAAGTCAGAGTATCAGATTAGCGATGGCATCAAATCCATCACGGGCTGAAATGTTCTATGACTGCCTGCCTGTCAATTAATGGATCGATCTATTGACTAAACTGCATTGGAAGAGAGAGGACAGGACATGTCAATCATTCAGTGACCACAGCAGCTGCTCTTGTTATTAAACAAAACAGAAATATGTACTTATGACAGCCCCCTTTTGAATATCTGAATGCATGACCAAGAATTAGTTCATTTTTATTTAGTTAAAACGTTGTCTTGCAAAATGCCAGTAACTATATATTCAAGAATAAATTGTACAAAAATGCTGAGAATTCTTTAAACAGCAAAAAACAAACAAAATAGCAAATAGAAGGTTTAGTAAAGAAGGTGAAAGAGGGGGGGAAGATAAATCAAGGCAAGATAGTAATCAGCCATGGGAATAAAAGATTTCACAGTGGTAGAGTTTTCTGCCTGTTGTGGTTCCGTCTGAGGCCCCTCCGGGAACGGCTGACCTTCTGTCGGTTTCCAGCTCAGAGGGAGAGGCTGAGGAACAGGAGGGGCAGACAGACGAGGAGGAATCCCAGGCTGAAGAAGATGGAGGACAGCCAGAGTCCCACCAGGGGGAGCTCTCCTCAGCAAGCAGCCTGGATTCCTTAGAGGAAAGTGCACAAGCCATAATTGATCTGCGACAACGAAGAGCTAATCAGAGACGGAGTCAATTGGCTAAATACTTTCAGCATTAAAGTGGCAGCAGCTGGGTTTGGGTGTGGTGCTCTTGGGAAAGGCTAAAAGGCAGACCCACCCTTCCTGGCTTGTGGAGTTTTATCTTTGAGAGTCGTGGGACCTGACTGTGAACTTTGGTGTCTTGGAATCCTGGTTTGTGCCTTTGACTATTGAAACCTTGGGGGGGGGGGTGCCAGCAAGAAGCTTGCTGTATTGTCTGGACATCAGGACCCTGCTGTACCGTATTATATCCTGTCTGTTGGGAAGAACAGGTTTTCCTCTGTGCTTATTTTTTTCCAGTTATAAAATACTTTTGGCTTTTACCAGAGTGTCTGGCTGTTTTTTCCAGTTGGTGTTGAGGTCTGGGGGAACCCAGACAGAACACTGCCAAATCAAGAAAAATCTTAAAATGTATTAGCAGGGATACTAATACAATTTGATTATGTGTATGTTTCTTCTTAGAACTGGTGCAATTAGAACCTATGAAAATTTATTCAGAACATTATTTATTTATTTATATCCTGTCTTTATTAACTTTTAATTAAACAACACAAGGTAGCACACATATCTAATATTCTTCTTCTTCCTATTTAACTGACAACAATCTAGTGACTGGCCCCAAGGATCAGATTTCCCGACTAAAGGGACTAAACCTCACAGGTCTCCCAATTTATAAACTGCTGCCTTAAACCACTATGGGTATTGTTCTATACCTACATTAGGCATAATATTGATTAAAAAATCCCCCTTCATGCAAAGGTTTCAACATCCCTATGTTGAAATTTGTGTTTATTCCAGTTATACACAGTGCATGCTACATAACTCCATCTAACATAGTCACATAACAGGAGAGATGGGATGCATATATGCTTTCTTCTATTCCTATATCTCTTCTTCTATTCTTTCATTGATATGTTCTGGGTTTCTGGTGATAGAGCAAGACGTGGGTGGGGGGGAGGGTAATCTTTCTTAGATATATTTTAATATGAGGTATCTCCTTTCAAGTATTTCTAATCTTAATACAACATGTATTTTACTAATGTGTATATATACCCACTAAAACCCTCATTGTGTATTGGACTAACTAACTAACTAACTAACTAACTAACTAACTAACTAAATAAATAAATAAATAAATAAATAAATAAATAAAAATAACAAATAAACAAATAAATAAATAAATAAATAATAAAAAATTAAAAAGATAAAAAATAAATAAAAAATAATAAAAAAATACAAAGATAAAAAATACAAAGATAAATAATCAAACTAAGAGATTGGTATTAGTTTATTCTGCTTTCTCAGAATACATTTCAATATCCACTTATTGTACAGTTCTAATATCTAAAGTTAAAAGCACTCTAGGAATCATTAGATGGAATCAATCAGTTTGTTTATTTATTTGTTTGTTTGTTTGTTTTTATTTGTCAAGTACATATTGGTAATATACATAGATATAACATAGTTTATATACAAAAGATGGGTACTGATAAGAGGGAGCATTAAGACAGGGATGGTAGGCACACTGGTGCACTTATGCATACCCCTTACTGACCTCTTAGGAATCGGGTGAGGTCAACAGTGGACAGTCTAAGGGTAAAGTTTTGGGAGTTAGGTGACGAAAACACAAAGTCAGGTAGTGAGTTCCAGGCATTAACACTCTGTTGCTAAAGTCGTATTTTCTAGAGTCAAGTTTGGAGCAGTTCACTTTGAGTTTGTGTCTCTTGTGTGCTCGTATATTGTTGTGGTTGGAGCTGAAAAAGTCGTTGACAAGAAGGACGTTGTAGCAGATAATTTTATGAGCTATGCTTAAGTCGTGCAGAAGTTGCATATGCAAAAGATTCAGGGATTTAAATGTGGATGGTTGACTTCGTTTAAAACGTCTGCAAACACACTTGAAATAAAAGTCAGTAATCTGTAACATCAGAAAGTCCAAAAACTACCTCCTTGAAGTTGCAGTTGATTCTGTTTCTCTATGCCATAGCTCAATTTCATCTTACAAGCTTTAACTAGACAGAGAGGCAATGAACTCTGTCTTATCACTGGATCTGAATTGTAACCATACTGCTAATTGTTCGAGCTATCTCCTGAGAACATCATTTCCCCCACCTTTATGCCAAAGAAGTATAAGAGTTAAAGCATGCAAGCAACCATAATGTTCCCACAGGAGGATTAGCTTAACAGCCTATATGTTAAAGTGAATAAATTGCATATTCGTTAGCAGAAATAGACCATATGCTAGAAAAGTCATTCAGGAGCCGGGGGGGGGGGGGAGAGATATCAGCAATCCTCTATAATTAGAAGGCCTCAGCAGTTAGAAAATCTTTAAAGCCAATCCAACAGTTATCAAATGAACCTTTAATAATACCTTCATCAACTGGGAGACAACCTTTCAATGACAGGCAGATTTGCATATAATAGAAATATTCATTTTAATGGGATGGTGATGTTCGTCCATCGTGTTCGAAGAGGACCTTTTTATTTTAATGTATTCTAAGAATCTACAGCAATCTTAACATTTCTTAGAATGGGTATGTTATAAAGCCATGGAGAAGGTGGGGTGGAGTTTGGAATATCTGCAGGAATAGAATTCACTTGGGTTGGCATCTGGTTTATTAATCAGTTGTCGGAAAGCATATTTTTATCATCTATCTGTTTACCTCTAAAAAGACAGTAAAGCCTTAGTATTTCCATTGTTGTGCTTTATTGCAATTAATCAGTTATACTTGAAGACCTTTCACTTCTGTTTATCTCCCATGAAATGTAAACAAATACACTTTGGGCTGTCTATTTCTGTCTATGTCTATGTCAGGGGTACGATGGCTCAGTAGATTAAGACACTGAGCTTGACAGCCCAGGTTCGAGACTCAAGATCCACACAACAGGGTGAGTTTCAGAGGTGAAATCCAGCAGGTTCTAACAGGTCCTAAAAAACTGGAAATTTTGAGTAGTTCGGAGAACCGGTAGCAAAGATTTTGAGTAGTTAGGAGAACTAGTAGCGGAAATTTGGAGTAGTTCGGAGAACCGGTAGCAGAGGTTTTGAGTAGTTCAGCGGACCAGCAAAAACCACTTCTGGCTGGCCCCAGAGTGGCGTGGGAATGGAGATTTTGCAGTATCCTTTCCTAGAGTAGGGTAGGGATGGAGATTTTGCAGTATCCTTCCCCTAGAGTAGGGTAGGAATGGAGATTTTGCAGTATCCTTCCCTTAGAGTAGGGAGGGGATCGAGATTTTGTAGTATCCTTCCCCTAGAGTAGGGTGGGGATGGAGATTTTGCAGTATCCTTCCTCTAGAGTAGGGTGGTAATGGAGATTTTGCAGTATCCTTTCCTAGAGGAGGGTAGGGATGGAGATTTTGCAGTATCTTTCCCTAGAGTAGGGTGGTAATGGAGATTTTGCAGTATCCTTTCCTAGAGTAGGGTGGGGATGGAGATTTTGCAGTATCCTTCCTCTAGAGTAGGGTGGTAATGGAGATTTTGCAGTATCCTTTCCTAGAGTAGGGTGGGGATGGAGATTTTGCAGTATCCTTCCTCTAGAGTAGGGTGGTAATGGAGATTTTGCAGTATCCTTTCCTAGAGTAGGGTGGGGATGGAGATTTTGCAGTATCTTTCCCTAGAGTAGGGTGGGGAATAGAGATTTTGCAGTATCCTTCTCCTGTGCTGCCTACCAATCCACACTACCGGAAAGGATGGTAAGTTTCCATTACTTACTTGAACTCCTAAGCATCTAGCAGTTCAAAGGCATTCAAATGCAAGTAGATTAACAGGTACCACTTCAGTGGGAAGGCAAGATAGTTCCATGTGCTGGCCACATATTTAAATATTCTTCAGACAATGCTGGCTCCCTTGGCCAAGAAACGAGATGAGCAACATGTCCTAGAGTTGATTACAATTTACATGGAAACATTTATCTTATGTACATATGAATATGTGTAGGTTTATGCGTTATTTCCAGCACTATGGTACAATCTTCCATAAGTGTAAAAGTGTCTGCGCTGTTGGCTGCCTCAATCCTAAAAGGATGAATTTATAATATTGGCAAGCTTTATAAAAGGACTAAATGCATATTCAATTATCTTATTAAAACTCCAGCAGCAACGCCAATTTTAATACTGTCTTCTTTTAGGAATTATTTTGATATGTTAGCTATAAAAATTCCACTTCTATGTTGTGATTGAAAGCTTATTTTTTAACTTTATTAGTTTATTATAAAATTTTGAGGCTATCTGACTCCTCTACAAACCTGTGTGGCTTACAGATTAAAAATAACATTAAAGCACAAAGTTATTTTTTTTAAAATGAAGAAATATCAGCAATTCAATATGTTGGCTCAAAATTTAAAAGTTTTTCTTGCAAGTCCCGATTAATACCACAAATTGTGCAACAGAGACTTGAAAATTATCAGCAACATTACAGTCTTTCCTGAAAACATTTTGTTCTGCTAGATCTAACCAAAAGGTTTTGAAAAGGCTATTTATTCAGATAAGCAAGGAAGTGAGAGTCATCTCTATAACTGATGCTTAGCCAGCTAGATCTTAAATATAGACCAGCCTTGAACATGGAAGTTTAATTAACTCTCTTAGTTTTCATATTAAGAGGTATTAAGTTTTCATATTAAGAGGCAAAAACTTCAGAAGAGAAGGATTTAGGGGTAGTGATTTCATAGCTAGAGGTATAACAAGCAGGAAGAAGGAGATTGTGATCCCCTTATATAGAGCGCTGGTGAGACCACATTTGGAATACAGTGATCCCCCGCTCGTTGCGAGGGTTCCGTTCCAGGAGCCCCCGCAACGAGCGGGTTTTCGCGAAGTAGCGATGCGGAAGTAAAAACACCGTCTGCGCATGTGCAGAAGGTGTTTTTACTCCCACAGCGCTAGCGAGGAGCCGAAGATTGGGGGCGGCGCGGCTGTTTGCCACCGGCATGGAGGGCTTCCTAGCAGCCCCCCAAACCCGGGTTGGGGGTCCGGGGGGCGCTGTCTCTCGGCGCTTTCGAGCCGAGTCCGGGAGCGAACTCGCTCACGGACTCGGCTCGAAAGCGCCGAGAGAGAGCGTGGACAGGCCCGTTCCTTGGCGCTGTCTCTCGCCGCCTTCGAGCCGAGTCCGTGAGCGAACTCGCTCACGGACTCGGCTCGAAAGCGCCGAGAGAGAGCGTGGACAGGCCCGTTCCTTGCCGCTGTCTCTCGCCGCCTTCGAGCCGAGTCCGCGAGCGAACTCGCTCACGGACTCGGCTCGAAAGCGCCGAGAGAGAGCGTGGACAGGCCCGTTCCTTGCCGCTGTCTCTCGCCGCCTTCGAGCCGAGTCCGCGAGCGAACTCGCTCACGGACTCGGCTCGAAAGCGCCGAGAGAGAGCGTGGACAGGCCCGTTCCTTGCCGCTGTCTCTCGCCGCCTTCGAGCCGAGTCCGGGAGCGAACTCGCTCACGGACTCGGCTCGAAAGCGCCGAGAGAGAGCGTGGACAGGCCCGTTCCTTGCCGCTGTCTCTCGCCGCCTTCGAGCCGAGTCCGGGAGCGAACTCGCTCACGGACTCGGCTCGAAAGCGCCGAGAGAGAGCGTGGACATCGCCCGTATCTAGAAGAAGTTGCCACCCGAGCGCTCTTGCCCGGCGGGAGGCGAAGCATATGGGTGGGGGGGCTGTCAGGACACCCTCCCACCCCAGCACTTTGCATCCCGCCGGCAAAGAGCAATAAGGCAGCAGCTTCTGCCGGACACGGGCAATGGGCGGGACAGAGAAGCGGGAAGAATCAGGAGGTTCCTTTGGCGGCTGGAGGCTGCCTGGCACCCGCTGCAGCCAAAACAACAAAGCCAGGCAGCCCCCAGCTGCCAAAGGAGCCTCCTGATTCTCCCCGCTTCTCTGTCCCGCCCATTGCCCATGTCCGGCAGAAGCTGCCTCCCGTGCCGATGTTCCCCGCCAAGCCCAGTTCGGCTTCCCTGGCTGCTTGGCCGGAGGGGGGGGGCTCGGCCAAAAGTGGCTGGAGACGCAGCGATTTGCCTCCCGCCCCTCGCCCCTGTGCCACCGGCACGTCATCTTCCCTCCCAGACAAAAAGGCCGGCCTTTGGGGATGAAGGGGTGTGTTCAGCTCTGCGTCTCCAGCTCCTTTCGGCCGAGCCCCCCCCCCCCCCCGGCCAAGCAGCCAGGGAATCCGAGCCGCGTATGGCGGTGACGGCGGCCGTCTCCTGCCTCCCGCGCCGATGTTCCCCGCCACGCCCGGCTCGGCTTTCCTGGCTGCTTGGCCGGGAGCTGGATGCTGGTGGTGGCGGAGGAAGGCGAATGCGGCTTGGAAGCTGGGAGGGGGGCAGAATATGGGAGGAGAGAGGCTTGCAATAGAGGGTGGAGGAAGCGGCCATGGGAGGGCGAGCTGCCTCAGGGAGGAGGATCGGGCGGGACCAGGTGGGGGCTGGAATTTCTCCGCCAGGGCGAAGGGCGGGCGAGCGGGTGCTGGGGAGGGCTTCTCGCCCTCCCGACAGCAAGAGGGGGGAGCGAACGGCGTGGGCAGGCGAAGGGCGGGCGAGCGGCAGCTAGGAGTTTGCGTGGGCGGTGGGGAAACTCCTCGCTGACGCCAGCAAGAGGGGGAAGACCCAGGGAAGCCGCTGCCATCTACGCATTCGTGCCCGGCACGCATGCGTAGATGGTATTTTTGACTTCTGGGTTGAAAAATAGCGAAGTACCCTGTTCGCAATGGTTGGGGACGCAATAAACGGGGGATCACTGTACTGTGTTCAGTTCTGGAGACCTCACCTACAAAAAGATATTGACAAAATTGAACGGGTCCAAAGACGGGCTACAAGAATGGTGGAAGGTCTTAAGCATAAAACGTATCAGGAAAGACTTAATGAACTCAATCTATATAGTCTGGAGGACAGAAGGAAAAGGGGGGACATGATCGAAACATTTAAATATGTTAAAGGGTTAAATAAGGTTCAGGAGGGAAGTGTTTTTAATAGGAAAGTGAACACAAGAACAAGGGGACACAATCTGAAGTTATTTGGGGGAAAGATCAAAAGCAACGTGAGGAAATATTATTTCACTGAAAGAGTAGTAGATCCTTGGAACAAACTTCCAGCAGACGTGGTTGGTAAATCCACAGTAACTGAATTTAAACATGCCTGGGATAAACATATATCCATCCTAAGATAAAACACAGGAAATAGTATACGAGCAGACTAGATGGACCATGAGGTCTTTTTCTGCCGTCAAACTTCTATGTTTCTATGTTTCTATTGCGTTAATCCCTTTGAAAAACTCTATTCTAGGGCCTAGAATTGAATTAGTTACAAAATATTTGTTGTTAATGGTGAAATCGTGTCCGACCCATCACGGCCCCCGTGGATATCCCCCGGAGTCTATTTAAGACCATTCTGATTGCTTCAGTGACTCCATCCAGCTACCTCCTTCTCTGTTGTCCCCTTCTTCTTTTGCCCTCAGTCTTTCCCAGCATTAGGCTCTTCTCCAATGAGTCCTTCCTTCTCATTTGGTGGCTAAAGTATTTGAGTTCCATCTCCAAGATCTGGCCTTCTGAAGAGCAATCAGGGTTGATCTTCTCTAGGACTGACTGATTGGATCACATTTCAGTCCAAGGGACTCGCAGGAGTCTTCTCTAGCACCAGAGTTCAAAGGTCTAAATGTTGTAATCATATGTTCTTAGGCACTGAACATTGGGATAGAATATTGCTGAAGGGTGATGTTTTAGCCTAATGGGTGCTGCATAAACCTTATTCTTCCTCTATGGAAAGGCAGCAAAGTCCAGGCTGAGTAAGCAAGCTGCAGAATCCATGACCACGTGGAAAATAATTAACTTGATATACAGCATGAAGATAACGTAGAGCTAACTTCCATATAAGGAAATATATGCCTTACTCTCATTCCTTTGCTAATCACCAGTAAACACACAATCCAGGAAAAGGCAATGAATGGAGCTTCCATTAATTATCTATAGGGAAGTCACGAGGAGGTTGCTTTATACAGCGCATGAGTGAATGGTAGTTGGGAGATGGCTTAATGTATGTGGCGTTCGCGAATTGGTTATTCTGTACCACATGTCAGGAAAAGTAAAATACAATAAAAGGAGCGATCTCAATACAATCGAGGTCGTCTCATTGAGAAAATTTTCTCCGTTGCTTCATTTTGATGTGGCAATCATGGCACCCTGTGCCTTCCTAGAGGTCGGCCCACTGGGGAAGGTCCGTTTCCCTTTATCTAAATTCTTTGGCGCTCAGCCTTTCTTATGGTCCAACTTTCACAGCCATACATTGCAACTTTGAAAACCATAGCCTTGATTATACACACTTTTGTTGGCAGGGCGGTATCTTTGATTTTTTGTATGCTGTCTAGATTTGCCATAACTTTCCTCCCCAGGAACAAGTGCTGTTTACTTTCTTGGCTGCAGTCCTCATCTGCAGTGATCTTGGTGCCCAGGAAAATAAAATCTTTCACGATCTCAATTTCTGCTACAACAAACTCATATTATTGCGTGCGTGTGTGTGTGTGCCTGTATGCAACAGAGAAAAATTGGTGTCTCATTTCACAAAGTGCTTCTTGGATGTCAACCAACTTTGTGCTTAGAGATAAGTATAGGAGATAAACTCTTGTCTTCAACTACATGCTATGAGAATGGTTATAATGAAATGTTTATACAGTATTTGGAAGCCACTGGACCAGGAAGCAGCAGTTGTATTCCTGGTTACTCTGGGTCCCATTTATGATTTGGAGCAATAATAAGCCATATATCCGACAAAGAATCAGTCAAGTAGAAGAGGTTAATATTGGATGAGCAATATATAAAACTGAAAAAATGTACTCCAAAAATCAATAAATGAATCCAGCTCCAGGACATTTGATGTTTATAATTGAGATTATTGACAACTAAGGTCTACAAGCCCTAGAATTCAATGCCACAATCAGGCTTCATTACCACACTTAGGAGACCTGAAAAGAGAGAGAGATGCTGCTTCAGATATATGTTTCATCTCTCTCTCTCTCTCTCTCTCTCTCTCTCTCTCTCTCTCTCTCCTTCTCCCTCTCTCCCTCTCTCATTCTCTCTTTCCTCTACTCTCTCTCTCTCTCTCTCTTTTTATATGAGAAATCAGAAAGAGTGCAGAGAAGAGCAACAAAGGTGATTACTGGACTGAGGGCTAAAACATACAAAGAACAGTCGCAGGAATTGGATAACAAATTAGTCCTACTACCCTTTCCTGTTTACTAGCTCCGAGCTGCCAAATTGCATCATATTTGATCCTATTGTTTTTACTTCCTCCTTATTTAAAATATTCATCACACTTAAGTTTCTTCGGCAGATCTACATATTTTATGGCTCACAATTCTGAATATTATATTCAGAATTCAATTCTGAATATTCTAGGTCAATGCGAAAAGCCCAAGCAAAGATTTTATCATTCGTTGAATTTCCTTTTAACAAAATTGGTCAAAGGCCAAAGAAAGATGTCTTTCACCAATTACAGCAGACATGATAACTCATGAAGAAATCTATGACCTGATGTTCATTGTTTAACTAAATGTTTTATACTTGGAATAATTCTTCCATTTTTTCCCCAAGCAATTTCATTATTCCTGTAGCTAGCCACAAGGTGCCTATCCTTCACTTAGCACATGTGTAATGTCTTTTTCATTCCATAAAAGAAGCATTCATTAACCAGAATCCTGGAAGAGGCTTTAATTTAAAAAAATAAAAAATAACAATAACAATGTAACCTAACCTGTACAAAATGGAAACTCTGCCAAGAAGTAAAAAAAAGTACTTGGAACAAAACTTAACATAGAATTAAAAACTCTCCCCTCCCTTGCTCAGTTTGCTTTTGTGCAAACTATTTTCAAAGTGTTGACATTGTAAACTAATTTAGTGTTGACATTGTCACCAATTTAGAAACTTCAAATTCTTTGGACAATTAACAGCCCTTCCCTAAAAATCCGTTTCTACTCATGAATACAAAGTGTCCATAGTTTTCCCTTCAAGATCAACAAGCAATTGTTGTCAGGCTCCAAGTGATACATCCATTACAAATAGAATTCTCAGGCATTGCTTTTCCACAAAGAACAAATTTAAAACCCAACAGAGGTCATAAAACCTAGGGATATTTGTCCTTTTTTGCATCATCTTTTCTATCATCTTGGCAGTACTAAAATTCCAAGGCTTTTCACCCAGTGAAAGACTGCAAAAAATTTTACTACCACACTTTAGGCGTGGCTTATTTTGTGGGTGTGGCTTGCAGGCCATGTGACCAGGTAGGAGTGGCTTGATGATCCTGTGACTGGCTTAACCCTGCTGTTCTGTTCAGGTCGTATATGACTCGAAGCAAAGTTTGAGACCCTGTAAAAAATGTTCCTTGCATACCCGAAACTTGAAATTACATGACTTTGTGTCATTTGAGGGGTTCTTTCTATGAGTATTTTTTTTTTTTGGGGGGGGGTGCTTAGTTTTTCTGGGCAAAAAAACCTCACGCTTGTACTATTCCCAGATCTATTTGACCTGGACTAAAAAAGGTTAATTTTAGCTACTTAATTTTTTGTTAAAAAAAACTTTTTGCATTGGTTTACTAATTTGAACGTTTCTGATCACAACCAAATGAAAAATGTAATGAAAAAAATATTTGTTTGTTTTGCTACTTTATTTGTTTATTTTGCTCAGAAAAGGGCCAATCCCTTGGCTGTGTTCATTTTTGTTCATTTATATATGGATTAGGCTGCCAGTTCCAATTTTTTTGAATACCTTTTACATTGGTTTACTAATTTGAACATTCCTGATCATAAACAAATGAAAAATGAAATAAAAAAAATAATGTTTAGTTGTTTATTTTGCTCATAAAGTCCCCCCTCCAGCTGTGTACAATTATGTTCATTTATATATTTATTAAGCTGCAACTTCCCAGATCCCAGAAGGGAAAAAAGAAAAAAAATCATTTTTTCCCTACAGGTTCTGCGTACCTGACCAATTTTTTTTTAACCTGTTCTGCGTACCTGACCATACCCATAGGAGCACATCACAGTTTTTACTCCAATATAAGTTTCTGTTCTTCAAGTTTCCAAAACAATGGTCACATTGTTCAACCAGGATGGGAGCTAGTTGCTCAGGGACAACTTTCCTCCTCCAGTCAGTGAGATGTTGGAATGTGGTTGACTCATCAGTTAGGAATTATGTTTTATTGTTTTACTAAAGGCTCCATGCTTCCTTCAGCTCCAAATTGTGCCAAGCTAAATGCATGTCAGAATGCCCAAGGATACAAACAATCCCACATGCCAATGAAATTCAGGCTTGACGCCTGTCTGATTATTTTGAATAAGTGGAGGACCTACTGCTAGTATTTATTAGTAGCATTAATATTATTTAAATTGCATTTCTGGGGGGAAATTCACAGAAGCATTTTTTTTTAAAAAAAATATAAAGTGGTAAAATTTAACCAATATTGTGTGAAAAAATTGACCATTGTACAAATTTGTTTTCCAGTAAATTGTTATAAGTGGGAATTGACACACTCCAGTCTTTGGAAAAAGACACAGATAGACAACATTCCAATATAGATTTCCAATATAAAACAGATTTCCAATATAAAACAGATTTCCAATATAAAACAGATTTCCAATATAAAACAGATTTCCAATATAAAACAGATTTCCAATATAAAACAGATTTCCAATATAAAACAGATTTCCAATATAAACCTTCAAACAAATATTTCAGACCCACCCATATTTCCCTAGAGATAAAACATTTAAGGAACACTTTTCTTTTTTGCCCTTGCAGATTCAATCCAGGAATAAATTAAATAATAATAAATTGCCTGTTCTTTGACTTTGAAGGAGTTTTATCAAGTGGTAAATGTGACCTTGTATGAAAAACAGAGAACCCAATCTCTCTTCAAGACTTACACAACTTTTAAAACCCTGCTGTTCTGTTCGGGTCATATGTGACTCGAAGCCAAGTTTGAGTCCCTGTAAAAAATTTTCCCTGCATATCTGAAACTTGAAATTTCATGACTGTTCATCATTTCAGGAGTTCTCTCTATGAGAATTTTTTTTGGGGGGTGGGGGGCTTAGTTTTTGCTGGGCAAAAAAAGTTACAAATCTTCTGTTCCCGGGTCACCCTGACCCGGACCGAAAACTCTTCATTTGCAGTGCTTATGTTTGGTCTTTTTGAAAGCTTTTTTCACTTGGAAAGTAGTCTGAACATGTTGGTTTATTTTGCACATAAATGTGCCTCCCCCCCGTTTTTGTGAAATGTTTTTCAATTTATGGATAGGTTTGCTTGCAAAATGCATTCTATTTTTCTGAATATAAGAAAAATATAAAGGAACTGAAAAAAATGATTCTTACTGGTTTTTTAACATCAGAAATAAGCCCCCCCCCCCCCCCTGGCTGCTTGCAACCATTTTCACTTTTTATTTTTTTATGCTCGAAATCCAAAATATTCTTTAAAATCTTAGGCATTCATTTACTAAATTTAACAATGCTAATCATCAAAAAATATTTGTGGGGGTGGGGAAAAAAAATTTTCTGGGCAAAAAAAAAGTGACGTTTAGTCTGTTTGGGTCATATAGACCCGGACCAAAATGATTTTTTTTAGGTACTTGAATTTGGTCTTTTAGAAAACTTTTTCAACTGGAAAACTAGTTTGAACATTTATGAACATAATGATATGAAAATTGAACTGGAAAAATTGAGACTTATATTTCTATTTTGATCAAAAAGCCCCTCCCCCATCCTTTCTGAATTTCGTGTCAATTTCTATTTTTTAAGGCTACAAATCCCTAAGGAATTTCCCCCCAAAAGGTTTGATATACTAAATTGAACAATCCTGAACATAAGAAAAATATAAATAAACTGAAAAAAATGGTTCTTATTGGTTTATTTTTGCCACAAAAGGGCCACCCCCCCCCCCTCGGCCTTGCTGTGTGCCATTATTGTCACTTGTTATACATATTTGGCTAGAAATATTTGGAATATCCTTTTGAAAATCAACCACATTGTAGCCAGAGAAACTAATTTTATGAAAGAAATCCATTTTACTAAAAAAAAGTATGTAAGTTTGAAATTAACAGCATATTTTTTATATAAATTGAAATAATTTATGTGCAAAATAAACCAATATGCATCAATTTTTCCAGTTCAATTTTCATATCATTATGTTCAGAAATGTTCAAGCTACAAATCCCACACCAACTTTAGTAAAATAGAATGCATTTTGATAACAAAACTATCCATAAAGTGAAGACTATTTCACAGAAATGGGGGGGGTATGCATTATATCAGCAAAATAAACCAATAAGATTTACTTTTTCCATTTCAATTTTCATATCATTGTGTGCAGAAATGTTCAATCTACCAATCCCACACCAACTTCAGTAAAATAGAATGCATTTTGCAAGCAAAACTATCCATAAATTGAAAAACATTTCACAAAAACGGGGGGGAGGCACATTTATGTGCAAAATAAACCAATAAGGATTAATTTTTTTCAGTTCAATTTTCATTCCATTGTGTGCAGAAATGTTCAAACTTGTTTCCAGGTGAAAAAAGCTTTCAAAAAGACCAAATATAAGTACCTAAAATGATCAATTTGCAGTCCGGGTCAAATAGACCCGGGAACATAAGATTGGGGATGTTTTCTAAACAGAACAGCAGGGTTAAGAGTAGTGGTAGAAACAAAACACTTTTCTAGCATTTGGTACAATCGATCTCCTTGACTTATGGCTAAAATCTGCAGGTTTTGGAAAAGCTTTTTCATTCTTTCATTCTTTTATTCTTTTTCATACTTTCCGCCACCCAGAGTCCTTTGAGAGTTGGGTAGCATAGAAATACATTAAATTAAAGTAAATCCTTGAATACAGTTCATCTGTCTGGAATCCATACCACATCTCAGACATCAACACCCTTGAAAATGTCCAAAGATACTTCACCAAAAGAGCCCTTCACTCCTCCACTCAAAACAGAATACCCTACGAAAGCAGACTATCAATCCTAGGTCTAGAAAGCTTAGAACTACGTCGCCTAAAACACGATCTAAGTATTGCCCACAAGATCATATGCTGCAACGTTCTACCTGTCAATGACTATTTCAGCTTCAATCGCAACAACACAAGAGATTCAAACTTAATATTAACCGCTCCAAACTTGACTGTAAAAAATATGACTTCAGCAACTGAGTTGTCGAAGCGTGGACTCATTACCTGACTCAGTAGTGTCAACCCCTAACCCCAAACATTTTTCCATTAGACTATCCACAATTGACCTCTCCGGGTTCCTTAGAGGTCAGTAAGGGGCGTCCATAAGTGCACCAGTGTGCCTTCCGTCCCCTGTCCAATTGTCTCTCCTTATCTCATTTATCTTTTCTTCCTTTCAAATATGTCCACCTTTTTATCTTTTCTTCTATTCTTTTCTTTACTTATATTATTACATATCTTTCTCTTCAATGTGTATTATGTATTGGACAAAATAAATAAATAAATAAGTAAAATAAATAAATTAAAATTAAACTCTTAAGAGAAGCCATCTTATTCTGTTACATTACTGCATGTCTGGTAAGAGTAAATGAGTTTGGCTCATGATAGTAAAAGAAATTCATTGACAGCAATCAATAGTCAACAATGATCATGATGGTGAAAACAATGTCTATGGTGAACCATTAAGACAATGCTTGGTCATTTGGCCTTGATTAGGAATTTTATGTTGACTTGTTTAATGAGCCATTCATTTGTTTTTTGTATCAGCAGTCAACCCCGGCAGCAAAACTCAGGTGATTAGAATCACTGTCTACAGATTTTGCTGTTATTAAAGTGACAGACAAGTGACAGCTGTAGTCTAATAAGAGATTTTATGTTGTGATGTTTATAGTTCACCAGTAATCTACATGTTTGGCATTGAAGGAGTGAGTATCTAATTGGGGAAGAATTTGGGTGGATCCCAAAAATTGGGAGATGTAAATGGAACTGAAGACCTGTGGAGGGGATAAAAAGAGAGGAAAAGGAGTGAAGAAAAAATAGGGGAAAAAGAAGGGGCTACCTTTGAAAAGTGTTCGGAAACTTCAGATCATGCAGAATGCAGCTGCGAGAGCAATCATGGGCTTCCCAAGGTATGCCTCTGTTACACCAATACTCCGCAGTCTGCATTGGTTGCCGATCAATTTCCGGTCACAATTCAAAGTGCTGGTTATGACCTATAAAGCCCTTCATGGCATCGGACCAGAATACCTCCGGGACCGCCTTCTGCCGCACGAATCCCAGCGACCGGTTAGGTCCCACAGAGTTGGCCTTCTGCGGGTCCCGTCGACTAAACAATGTCGTTTGGCGGGACCCAGAAGAAGAGCTTTTTCTGTGGCGGCCCCGACCCTCTGGAACCAGCTCCCCCCGGAGATTAGAACTGCCTCCTTGCCTTTCATAAAGTTCTTAAGACCCATCTCTGCCATCAGGCATGGGGGAACTGAGACATCTCCCCCGGGCCTATACAGTTTATACATGGTATGTTTGTGTGTATGTTTGTTTTTAATAATGGGGTTTTTAGCGTTTTTTAAATTATTAGATTTATTCTTACATTGTTCTTGTTATTGTTGTGAGCCGCCCCGAGTCTACAGAGAGGGGCGGCACACAAATCTAATAAATAATAATAATAATAATAATAATAATAATAATAATAATAATAAAGAAGAGCAAAAAGGGAGTGAACAGTGGATTAAGGGGGCAAAAGGAGTGAGTTGCTGTAATGGACTGAAAGAATAATCTTAAACAGTTGCAACCCAGACAAATAAAATAAATCTGAATCCAGATCAGAAGTGTAATCTGAAAAAGCACCTGAGATAAAGACCCTCCCTAGTTTTTACAAAAGAAAAAAGGATAGAAGAGGGAAGTGGTTTCAGAGTTGCAAACTTCTGTAACCTTACAGTAAGATTAATACTAGCATGGATGATTTTGTATTCCTAATCTAGTCTACCTATAAAGGCTCCCAGTGGTTTTAAGCCTATGGATGTCTTTTGTTTTCTTGAAATTGCCTGTAGCTTTATATACCAAGGGAAGGTAATCAGCCTACCAACTCCTGAAAAACCATGCAAACATGATATTAGGGTACATAAGGAAGAGCTGTTGAATGTGCCTGGAAACTACATGCACTAAGAAATTGCTTCTTGAGTACTTACCTGATTGAAATTGGTTGCATTAATAATAATAATAATAATTTATTAGATTTGTATGCCGCCCCTCTCCGAAGACTCGGGGCGGCTCACAACAACAATAAACAATGTGATACAAATCCAATGATTAAAAACCCAATATCATTAATAGCAGTCAATACTACCCAATCATAACCACACATAAATCTTACTAGTCTAAGGGGAATGCATTAATTTCCCCATGCCTGGGTCTTGCGGAATGAGAGGGGGGGCAGTACGAATCTCCGGAGGGAGTTGATTCCAGAGGGCCGGGGCCGCCACAGAGAAGGCTCTTCCTCTGGATCTCACCAGATGACATTATTTGGTCGATGGGACCTGGAGAAGGCCAACTCTGTGGGACCTAATCGGCCACTGGGATTCATTCATTAGTGTAACATATTTCATTACTGCTCCTAGTTATTCACCAAGCTGTTATTCTGGACTCTTCTTACTATTTTGCCAGTTATTAGTGTTAAAATTTTGCCCAAGATGTCTTTTGGGCACCATAGACTAAATGACTCATGCAATATCCTTTTATGTAGTGTGGATACATATATTTACAGACGTAACTGTCAATCATCAATTGATCTCTCAGATCAATTATATATAGAATGGATCAGTCCATAAATTCACCAGGAGCTGAACTAAAGGCAAAGTTTCTCAGTAACTTGCTGTGTTCCTTAAAACATTTCTTCAACAACCCAATTTAGTTGTCATCTTCTGATGGTTAGACATTCAAAAACCAGCCAGTTCTGACCCTTATTATTTTATCTTGGACCAGTCAGGTTCTGCTGGTTGCTATAATTTGGACCACAATCTCAAATATCAGTCACTGCCATATTGCTGAGGAAGGAATTGACATTTCTGTTGCAATCAGATTGGGCAGGCCTGTCCTGGACTATATGAGGAACATTGTGATTTAGTATCATTTCTAAGTGGGAAGATGCAGTAGGGTAGATTAAATCATGCTACTGTATGTGGGATGGATAACATTTTCCGAGATTCCCAACAGAAAAAAAAGTTAACTTTTTTTTTGGCTTTGTAGAAGTTTTACAAAGTAAATTGGTCTTGTCTTTCTTTTCTACTTGGCAATTAAAGAAGCATACAACAGATAATTCACAGGAATGAACTTTCCCCACCTAAACTCCAAACAGATACATTTAATTTATTATTCTAATTTTTCCCTCCTACCTTCTATTATACCTTACAGCTTTCCAAATTCTCACTTGAAACTTCTAAAACAATCTAATCATTATATACTCATATTTGTATATACGCCATCATTAGATTCTTAATGATTCACAATAATTCAAAATCAATGCAATTCTCCCATCCAAAACACCTGTATCATAAAACTTCCAAAACCACTCCCTCTCTGTCTCTCCTATCCATCCATCCATCCATCCATCCATCCATCCATCCATCTATCTATCTATCTATCCATTCATCCATCTCTCCATCTATCTTCCAAGAGGATAAAGTTTGTAAGTTAGTTAGTTAGTAAAACACAACCAATAATTTTTGCTTCCATATGTTGGGGGGAAATAGTATTTTCTTCCACAAAGCAAAGTGGGGGAAATTAAAGGAAGGTGTTACTTCCTGGGGCCATGTCAGCCAGAGAGAAAGTCTGACCATAGGCTCCATTCCTCCCATCTCTCAGATGGAGAGAACCCAAATTTCCTTTTGAATGGACCATAGAGTGGGCAGTTTCAAAAGAAGCTATGAATTATTTAGTCTGAAGATCAGCTGAACTCTTTTTTTCAGTGTCCTCTGAAGTTTTCAAGTTCCAATAGTCTTTTTTCATGGTAGAAAGACAGAACAAATCTAGTTTTGAGTGGAAATAAGAAACAGACTTGCCTTTATTTCTTTTAAAAAAACATTCAGAAAATCTACATGGTTCATAGAACAAATCCACCCAAGCAAAGTCACAGGAAAAGGTTGAAAAGGTATTATCCCAAAAGGTCACATTAGCTTAATGAAGTGTCTTTTTCTTTTCTGACAACCTGGCAACAATTTTGGGAATATATTCACTTTAGTAGAAGCATTGTGTGCCCTCTACACTGTAAACAAAGACATTAGTAATTTCCTTAAAAGGTCAGACGCAAATGTATTATTTAAAACTAGGCATTTTCCTGGGTGAATTTATGAATATAGGACTAACCCTGTTTTTCTAAAACACACACACACACACATCACAATGTTTTTTTTAGGGAGAATGCATAAAATACTATTATTCCTTCTTTAGCTTACCCACTATCTTCCTGCAACATTTCAAGCCTATTTTTATGTAATAATAACTTTGAGTAAATAAAAAAATATAAACTGCTCAAAAAACTCATCCTAGATCTGAATGAATGAAATATTCTTACTGAATACTTTGTTCTGTACAAAGTTGAATGTGAAATTGATGGTCAATCAGTGTTGCTTCCTAAGTGGACAGTTTGGTTTCACAGAACTTTGACTTACTTGGAGTTATATTGTGTTGTTTAAGTGTTCCCTTTATTTTTTTGAGCAGTGTATATAAAAAGAACATTTTAACTCTGATCGTTAGAAAAAGAAACCATGAAAATGTGGATGTCTACAATGTTGGAAAATGTCTTGATTTACATGGGGATGTAAGATTGATTGTAAATTGTTTGTGGATTGAGATAAGGTATATATCCAATAAAGGAAATGAAAGAAAGAAAGAAAGAAAGAAAGAATGAAAGAAAGAAAGAGGAAGGAAGGAAGGAAAGGAAAAGAAAGGAAGAAAGAAAGAAAGAAAGAAAGAAAGAAAGAAAGAAAGAAAGAAAGAAAGAAAGAAAGAAAGAAAACTTTATGAAGTACAATTAGTTTTTACTTTTAGAAATAGCACAGTCAAGTTAAACGGTCCAGGTCATTCATATTCAAATCACTCCATATCTGTCAACACAATAATCATCTTACTAGTCTGTCTTTGTCTTACATAACAAACATACATTACCACTTACAAACACATCAAACTATCATAGAATAACACCGAGCTCACTATATCAGGCAAAGTGTCAATAACGAATGAATCAGCAGAGAGAGAGAATCAGGATCTCCATCATCCTCTTATAGCAGTGATGGTTAACCCTTTTTAACTTGAGTGCCCAAAGAGTGTCTGTGTGGCTATCATGCATGCGCGAGTGCACACACCCATAATTCAATGCGTGGGGAGGATGAAAACAGCTTCCGCTAGCCCCCACAGGCCCTCTGGAGCCCGGAAACAACCTGTTTCCCAACTTCTGGTGAGTCCAGTAGGTTCGTGTTTTGCCCTCCCCAGGTTACAAAGGCTTCCCTGGAGCCAGGGGAGGGTAAAAATGCTCTCCCCCATCCCCCCGGATGCTCTCTGGAAGCCAAAAACGCCCTCCCAGTTGATCAGTACACACATGCATGTTGGAGCTGAACTAGGGCAATGGCTCACATGCCAGCAGATATGTGCCACCTGTGGCACCCATGGCATAGGTTTGCAACCACTGTCTTATAGTAACTTGCAACACTGCAGCCAATTACATCTCAGTAATACATTTAAAGCTATATTACCTTAATACATACAAACATATATTATTGGCTTGTTTATATATTGCCAACCCGTTTGTACAGAGTACTAACAGACAGTGACCTCTATAGGCTTTTAAGCAGTGGTGAAATCTACTTACCTTCCCTACCAGTTAAGAAATGCCTGCTTTTTCACCCTCTGCACATGCTCAGAAGGCTTTGTGCATGTGAATAGGGTTAAGGAAAAAATGGCAATATTTGGGCAGGTGGACAAAGCCTTGCACCCAGGGCCGCCATCAGGAATTTTGGGGCCCCATACAGCC
Source organism: Erythrolamprus reginae (assembly GCF_031021105.1). Classification (NCBI taxonomy): domain Eukaryota; kingdom Metazoa; phylum Chordata; class Lepidosauria; order Squamata; family Dipsadidae; genus Erythrolamprus; species Erythrolamprus reginae. The sequence continues at coordinate 443,224 of NW_027248474.1, read as the reverse complement.
TAAGTGTCTGGGGGCCTTCTTCCTTCCTTCCTTCCTTCCTTCCTTCCTTCCTTCCTTCCTTCCTTCCTTCCCTTTTTCTTTCTTTTTTCTCTTTTGTTTTTTTCCCTTCCTTCCTTCCTTCCTTCCTCTTTCTTTCTTTCTTTCTTTCTTTCTTTCTTCTTTTTCTTTCTTTCCTTTTTTCTCTTCTTTTTCTTTTCCCTCCCTCCTTCCTTCCCTCCCTCCCTCCCTTTTAAATTTTCAAACTGTCTTCTTGATATTCCTGGCTGAGGAATTCTGAAAGCTGCAGTCAACTGTCTTCAGCCATTGTCCAGCCCTGTGCTACGGACCCCTCCCTCCACCCCCTGAAGAGGCTGGGGGCTTCTTTCCAAAGCCAGTGGCAGTGATGCCAGAACCCCCTTCCCTGGGGATGAGAGCGGGGGGGGGCTCCACTGGTCTCCCTCGACAAGACCTTCTGCAACACATCAGCCCTGCTGGGCAGGCCTCTTAGCCCCACCAAAGAAATGGGGGTTAAGGAAGACCCCACCCCCCACCTTGCCCCAAACACTGGCACTCTGCATAACCCATGCGGGGGCTTTGGCTTCCCCTCTGCAGAACAGAAGCTGGGGACCTCTCCCTCCACATACACCGGATCCCTATGGCCCATCCGAGGGCTGGCAAAATAGGTGTGCCCCCTCCACCTGCTTTTCTATCTCTCTATCTCTCTCTCTTTCTCTCTTTCTCTCCCTCTCTTTCTCTTTTTGTCTCTCTTTCTCTCTCTACTTTTCTTTCTTTTTCTCTTTTTCTCTCCCTTTCTCTCTCTTTTTCTCTCCCTTTCTCTCTCTTTCTATTTCTCTCTCTTTCTCTCTTTTTTCTCTCTCCCAACCTCTCTCTTTCTCTTTCTATCTCTTTCTCTCCCTCCCTCTCTCTTTCACTTTCTCTACCTCTTTCTCTCCCTCTCTCCCCTTCTCTCTTTCTTTCTCTTTCTCTCCCTCCCCCTCTCTCTTTCTCTTCCTCTTTTTATCTCTCTTTCTCTCTTTTTTCTCTTTTATCTCCCTTTCTCTCTTTCTCTCTCTCTTTCTCTCCCCCTCTCTTTGTCTCTTTCTATCTCTTTCTCTCCCTCCCTCTCTCTTTCTCTTTTTATCTCTCTCTTTCTCTTTCTCTCTCTCTCTTTCTCCCCCCTCTCTCTGAAGTGGGGAGGGCCAGGTTGGCACCAAGGGAGCTCGAGACGGGGTGCAAAAGCAAACTACTCTGCCGGCCCAGGCCCACATCAGAAGGAAGGAAGGAAGGAATGGTAAAAGGGGCGATCAAGAGAGGAATGGGTGAATGAATGGACGGAGGGTGGAAAGGAAGGAAGGAAAGAGGGAAGGGACAGGAACAGAGGAAGGGTGCAAAGGAAGCAAGGAAAGGTGTGAAAGGGGAGAGTAAGAGAAGAAGGAGTGAAAGAAGGGAATGAGGGAGGAAAGAAGGGAGGAAGGAGAAGGAAAGCAAGAAATGGAGGGAGGGAGGCAAGGAAGGAAGGAAAGAAAGAAAGAAAGGGGGAAGGGACAGGAACAGAGGAAGGAAGCAAGGAAACTTATGAAAGGGGAGAGTAAGAGAGGAAGGACTGAAGGAAGGGAGGGAGGGAAGAAGGTAGGAAGGAGAAAGAAAAGAAGAAATAGAAGAAGGGAAGGTAAAAGAGAGAAAGAAAAAGAGCAAGAAAGAAAGCAAGAAAGAGAAAGAAAGAATGAAAGAGAAATAAAAATAGAGAGGGGGAATGAAAGAAATGGAAGGAGGGAAGGAAGGAGAGAAAGCAAGAGAAAGAAAGCAAGAGAAAGAAAAAAGAATGAAAGAGCAAGAGAGAAAGAGAAAGAGAGAAAGAAAGAAAGAAAGAAAGAAAGAAAGAAAGAAAGGCAACTTCAAAGAAAGGCTCACTGAGCATCTCTCACTCTCTCTCTCTTTCTATCCCTCTTTCTTTCTCTCTCTTCCTTTCTATCTCTCCTCTTCCTTTCTCTCTCCTCTCTCTCTCCCTCTCTTTCTACCCTCCTTTCTCTTCCTTCCTTCTCTCCCTCCCTCCCCTCCCTCCCTCCTTCCTTCCTCTCCATTTCTCTTTCCCTCCCTCTCTTTCCCTTTTCTTTCTTTTGGTCCACTTCTCTCTCTCTCCGCTTCTCCACTTGCCTCCCCCTCGCCCTTCCCAACCGGCCACCCGCGCGCGCTTACCAGCAGCAGGAATTCGAGTACTGTAAGCCCAAAAGAAGCCATTGGCTCCGGGCGGCGTTCATGGCCCCCCCGAACCCCCGGCCCAGCACTTCCGGAACCCGAAAGGCGCGGCTCTCTTGCCCTTGCAATCCTTGGGGGGACACAAGGCTGGCGGAGAAGCCGGCCGGGCTCAGCCCTCTCCCGGCTTCCCCAGTTCCGCTTCCCCAGCAGCGCGGCTTTCTTCCAGAGGGCTGAGCCAACCCCGCGGTCTTTCCTCCTTCCGCGGCTGCCATCGGGGCTCCCTGCCTGTCTGCCGGCCTCCCTGCCTTCTTTCCTCGTGGGGGTGGGAAGAAGGTGCGGGCCGCAGAGGCAGAGTTTGTCTCAATCGGAGTTGGGGAGTTTTTGGCGGGGCCCGGGCCCCCCCATTTTCCAATTTGGCCGGGGCCCGGGACGCCGCTACCAGTAATACCCGTCTATCGGCGGCCCTGCTTGCACCTGCCGTTGCTACCGGTTATCTGAACCACCGGCGGCCACCATTACTGGTAAGCCAGAACCGAAACAAACTGGTAGCATTTCCAGATTATCTCAGGGACTGCCTTCTGCTGCACGAATCCCAGCGACCAGTTAGGTCCCACAGAGTGGGTCTTCTCCGGGTCCCATCAACTAAACAATGCCTCTTGGCAGGACTCAGGGGAAGAGCCTTCTCTGTGGCGGCCCTGGCCCTCTGGAACCAACTCCCCCCAGAGATTAGAATTGCCCCCACCCTCCTTGCATTTCGTAAGCTACTTAAAACCCACCTCTGCCGCCAGGCATGGGGGAATTGAGATACTCTTTCCCCCTAGGCCTTTACAATTTTATGCATGGTATGTCTGTATGTATGTTTGGTTTTTATATTAATGGGTTTTTAATCATTTTTAGTATTGGATTATTATTGTACGCTGTCTTATTATTGCTGTTGGCCGCCCCGGGTCTGTGGAGAGGGGCAGCTAATTAATTCATTCATTAAGAAAGAAAGAAAGAAAGAAAGAAAGAAAGAAAGAAAGAAAGAAAGAAAGAAAGAATTTCACTCTTGTTTTTAAGCTATAAAATTCAACTCTAACCCCATGACTGCTTTCAAGGCCTCGAAGCTATGATCTCCCCACCATCAGCAAAATAAAAACAGATCATGGTACTGTTTATCTGTTTCTGTTATCTGAGAAGCATATTTATTTTCCAGAAGAAACAAACAACTTAATGAAATGACAGTCAGCTCAGTTTAATTACAATTTGTTATAAAAATGAAGTCTTGAAGTAATGTGCATGGAAGGGTATACTTTTCCATTAGTTTCATTTGAACGCTTCCGTTCCACATAGAGAGACACAGCATACGTCTTTCCTTCAGTAGAAGAGCAGATTTTACAGCTGTTTCACAAACTGTCATTTCTACACATAATTATAAGGCATCTTAAGAGAGAAGTGGAGACTGCTGATAAGGCCACTTCCTCCACAGTGACTTCTAGGGAGGAAGAAGAAAAGAAGGACAAAGGCAAATTTAGGATATGCTGGGCAGAGTTTCTGGGAGGGTCTGCAGAAACAAGGCTTTATTAGTACCGTTGCCATAGGAAACTCCACCAGCCGCTAATCGTCTTCATTAAAACCCAGGAGAAATGTAAACATAAATGCAATAAATGAACAATGCAATACATGTTCTAATAACAAAAGAAGTTGATTAATAATAAAGCAAGGGAAGGGAAGGAATTATTTATTTATTTATTTATTTATTTATTTATTTATTTGTTTGTTTGTTTGTTTGTTTGTTTATTTGATTTGATTTGATTTGATTTGATTTGATTTGATTTGATTTGATTTGATTTGATTTGTATGCCGCCCCTCTCCGGAGACTCGGAGCGGCTAACAGCGACAATAAAACAGTGTACAATAGCAATTTGGTATTAGAAATGATTAAAAATCCATTAATATAAAAACCAAACATACATACATACAGACAATGCATAGAATTGTAAAGGCCCAGCGGGAAAGAGGATCTCAATTCCCCCATGCCTGGCGGCAGAGATGGGTTTTAAGTTGTTTACGAAAGGCAAGGAGGGTGGGGGCAGTTCTAATCTCTGGGGGGAGTTGGTTCCAGAGGGCCGGGGCCGCCACAGAGAAGGCTCTTCCCCTGGGTCCCACCAGGCGACATTGCTTAGTTGATGGGACCCGGAGAAGATCCACTCTGTGGGACATAACCGGTCGCTGGGATTTGTGCAGCAAAAGGCGGTCCCTGAGGTAATCTGGTCCGGTGCCATGAAGGGCTTTATAGGTCATAACCAACACTTTGAATTGTGACCGGAAACTGATCGGCAACCAATGCAGACTGCGGAGTGTTGGTGTAACATGGGCATATTTGGGAAAGCCCATGATTGCTCTCGCAGCTGCATTCTGCACGATCTGAAGTTTCCGAACATTTTTCAAAGGTAGCCCCATGTAGAGAGCGTTCCAAATAGGGTTGCAACTGGTGCACAAGGTGAACCTGGACGAATGCAATGCAATACATGTTCTAATAACAAAAGAAGTGGATTAACAATAAAGCAAGGGAAGGAAAGGAATAATGGTGTTCCTCTTTACAGAGAAAAAAAAATAGGGCAAATTTTACTGACTATCCTACTTGACTGGCACAAGAATTCTGCAACTCTTCCACTATTATAAGAGTTTGATGAATTATAATAGCCAGCTCCAATTTTATCATTCATAGTGCACATTATGTCACCCATGCTTCTTTCAGATTAATGGCTCTCAAGAAGACCTTGGAAATGATATTCAAATGCCATGATTTGCTTGTACCTAAAAAGATCAGAATTATTGGGCACCCTATGAAAGCAAGACTTGAAGTTTAAAGAAGCAGTATAAGAAGAGCATTGGTGCTTTCTAACTTTTGAGGCACAAATGATCAGGCTCAAATGATTCAACTTCGGGTCCATTATACTGGGGAACAGCAATTTTGTTGTCTTAAATCTGTGACATGTTTTCAACTAATTTTTGGCCTCTGGATCTAAAAATAAGCACAGTTTTTGTCTATCACGTCAACTTTTTAAGCTACAGGATACCCTCAAAAGTCATGCAAATTATGCATCCAAAGGAAAGGAAAGCAAAAACTTACCAAATATATTGTTTACAAAGAATAATTTTATTCATACAAAGGCTACAATAGTTACTGCAAGTTAAACTGTGTTCATACAAATAGTTTTTTTTTAAAAAAATTGAACAGTACAGTGATACCTTGTCTTACGTACCCCTCTTCATACGAACTTTTTGTGATAAGAACCCGGTGCTCAAGATTTTTTTGCCTCTTCTTATGAACCTGAGCTGCCGCCACTGGGATGTGCCTCCTCCAGACTTCCGTTGTCAGCCGAAGCGCAGGGATTCCCCTGAGGCTCCCCTCACTGGGATTCAAAGCAGTGCCGGCAAAAATGAAGGGAATCCCTTCATTTTTTCCGGCACTGCTTCGGCTGGAAACGTAAGTCCGGAGGTAGGGTTTCCCAGCGAGGGGAGCCTCAGGGGAATCCCCACACTTCGGCTGGCAATGGAAGTCCGGAGGTGGGGTTTCCCAGCGAGGGGAGCCTCAGGGGAATCCCCACACTTCGGCTGGAAACGGAAGTCCGAAGGTGGGGATTCCCAGCGAGGGGAGCCTCAGGGGAATCACCACACTTCAGCTGGCAACGGAAGTCTGGAGGTAGGGTTTCCCAGCGAGGGGAGCCTCAGGGGAATCACCACACTTCAGCTGGCAACGGAAGTCTGGAGGTAGGGTTTCCCAGCGAGGGGAGCCTCAGGGGAATCCCCACACTTCGGCTGGCAATGGAAGTCCAGAGGTGGGGTTTCCCAGCGAGGGGAGCCTCAGGGGAATCCCCACACTTCGGCTGGAAACGGAAGTCCGAAGGTGGGGATTCCCAGCGAGGGGAGCCTCAGGGGAATCACCACACTTCGGCTGGAAACGGAAGTCCGAAGGTGGGGATTCCCAGCGAGGGGAGCCTCAGGGGAATCACCACACTTCAGCTGGCAATAGAAGTCTGGAGGTGGGGATTCCCAGCGAGGGGAGCCTCAGGGGAATCCCCACACTTCGGCTGGCAATAGAAGTCCAGAGGTGGGGATTCCCAGTGACGGGAGCCTCAGGGGAATCCCCACACTTCACCTGGCAACAAAAGTCCAGAGGTGGGGATTCCCAGTGGCGCAAGGCAAAAGGGGTGATTTTGGGATGGGGTTGCATGCATTATTTGCTTTTACATTGATTCCTATGGGGAAAATTGCTTCGTCTTACGAACTTTTCATCTTACGAACCTGGTCACAGAACGAATTAAGTCCATAAGATGAGGTATCACTGTAATTATACATATTAAGGTTAAAATGTTCACTTATAGCTTTTTCTGGAGTGTTTAATCTGTTGACATTCTTGCTTGACACTCCGATAATAGTCAGCCATCATATGTACATTCCATCTATCTTGATACCGTGCCTCCATGACCTTCAAATCTTGGTGGAATCGCTCACTGACTGCGCCAAGATTTTCCGGGAAGTTAGCAAGAGGTTAGAACAAGGACTAACAGTTAGTACTGTTAAGCAAGATAACATAACCTTTAATTAGGGATTTTTTCCCCCCATGGGGACTCTGGCACATATTAAAAATGAAATTCTGTTGCTGGCTTTCAAAAGTATAATTTTATTTATTTATTATTTGTATTTGTATGCCATTCACTCCAAAAAGAACTCAGACCGGCTATACACAACACACAACACTCATAGAGATATGCTATCTACAGAGATGGTAGTTCAGGGAAACTAGTAGTGGCAACCTGTGATGCTCACCTGCCTGGCACTATACTGTCTTATTTAGGGACGTTTTGAAGCTGTGTGCATGCATGCAAGGTACGCATGCAATCAAGATGTGTGCATGGAATGCTGTGCACATGTGCAGAAGGAGAATGTGCTCACATTTCTGAACCAGTAGGGAAAGTAAGTGAATACTGCCTCTGGCTACATACATATATTTGTACATACGTACACCCTAACATATAAATATTAATCACTGTCCATCTTCAATACATAGCAGAAAGAGGAAGTTTGAGAGATGGAAGAAAAGGTATGATAGACCTAAGGCAGCATGAGTACTGTTCTCTTAGTACAGTGATGTTGAACCTTTTTTTTCCTCAGGTGCCAAAAGAGAATGCACGCGCGTTATTGTACAAGTGCCCAGACCCATAATTCAACTAAACAATGTCGTTTGGCGGGACCCAGGGGAAGAGCCTTCTCTGTGGTGGCCCCGGCCCTCTGGAACCACCTCCCCCCAGAGATTAGAATAGCCCCCACCCTCCTTGCCTTTTGTAAGCTCCTCAAAACTCACCTCTGCCGTTAGGCATGGGGGAACTAAGATATCATTTTCCCCCTAGGCTTCTACAATTTATGCATGGTATGTTTGTATGTATGATTGGTTTTATAACAAGGGTTTTTAGCTGTTTTAGTATTGGATTTTTACATGCTGTTTTTATCACTGTTGTTAGTCGCCCCGAGTCCACGGAGAGGCATACAAATCCAATCAATCAATCAATCAATCAATAAAATGCCTGAGGAGGGCGAAAACACCTTTTTTGTTCAAGCCTATGCACAAGAATCTAGTCAATTAATTGTCCATAATAAAATGCCGATAGTTATGAGTCATGGGGACAAAACTCCTATCCTTTGTGGCAACATAATGATTCCAGACAGATAGCTCTCTGTCCCCCAGCATCTGCCCGTTCTTCTGCATCATCCTTTTTAACCTCACATGTAACAACAACAAAAACCCTATCTTGTTAGGCGAAGGCGCCAGGGCCTTTTATTTGCTTGATATTCTGCCTTCCACTAGATGGGATCTTGAACCATTTGAACTCATTTAATTCATATATGACTTAATCAGACTTGCTTATTTGTGAAAGTGCAAAGCACTCGGGTTTAGAGTGAAGGGTAGCACAGTAATCCTATGCTTATCAGGAACAAGGTGAAGCAAAGTTAATGAAGGATTTGAAAAGAACCTTGACATCTTTAATGAAAAGGTACTATTGAACCTGGAATTAATAGCCATTATTCCAGGAAGAATTCATGATGACATTTAAATAAACAAATTATTCCTGACATTGTTCCCCGTCAAGATTTTTTTTTCACCCCAATCATATTTTAATTTCATGCACCTCTAATTTTGCTATTGTTAATTTTACTCCCTTAATTCTAATTTCCATCTATGTTCCACTCTTCTTTGTGAAAATGCCCCAGAGTTTTGAGAAACATCTATGTTTAATGAATATTTTATATTTGCACAGGTTTTCTCTCTCTGTGGAGATGAAAAATAATCTCATCCCCTCACTGGCCTTTGGATATAATTTAAACTTAGATTGCATTTGGTACATTTGTTTTCTAAGAACCAGTTCACAGATTCAAGAGAATAGTGAATAAGTTTAGTTCTGTATTTTCAGGCTACATATGAGAATTTTGTAGATGAAATTGTAGGTCATAATTAATGCTTCAAATAAATACATATTTCTAAATTTGTTCAGAAATATACTGCATGAAATTCATTGGGGTTGATTCCAAATTTGGGTGAAATTTGCTGAAAATTGTATTTTGGTCTATCTGGTTTGGGAGGAGGACAGTCACTGCCGATGGAAGAAGGTGAGGTGAGGGGAATCAAACAAATCCAAAACATTAAGGCTTAAAAAAAGGGGGATTCGGCACGAGGCAGCCTCCCATACAATGCGCCAGAGATAGAAACACAGACAGGTGAAAGGAGGAACCTCCCATTCCTTTGACTGAAAGGCGGCTGCTGCTGCTACATGCTTCCTCTTCCTTCCCATGCTGAAGGCCCCCCTCTCCTCTCACTTGCTCGCTTTGTAGCCGGTGCCTTTCCTTCTGTCTATCATCTTTCTATCTTTCTATCTTTCTATCTTTCTATCTTTCTATCTTTCTATCTTTCTATCTTTCTATCTTTCTATCTTTCTATCTTTCTATCTTTCTATCTTTCTATCTTTCTATCTATCTATCTATCTATCTATCTATCTATCTATCTATCTATCTATCTATCTATCTATCTATTTATTGGATTTATATGCCGCCCCTCTCCGAAGACTCGGGGCGGCTAACAGCAATCATAAAACAGCGTACAATAATAATCCAATACTAAAAACGATTAAAAACCCATTAATATAAAAAACCAAACATACATACAGACATACCATGCATAAAATTGTAAAGGCCTAGGGGAAAAGGGAATCTCAATTCCCCCATGCCTGGCGGCAGAGGTGGGTTTTAAGTAGCTTATGAAAGGCAAGGAGGGTGGGGGCAATTCTAATCTCTGGGGGGAGTTGGTTCCAGAGGGCCGGGGCCGCCACAGAGAAGGCTCTTCCCCTGGGTCCCGCCAAGCGGCATTGTTTAGTTGACGGGACCCGGAGAAGGCCCACTCTGTGGGACCTAACCGGTCGCTGGGATTTGTGCAGCAGAAGGCGGTCCCTGAGGTAATCTGGGTAATTTGTGCAGAAGAAGGCGATCCCTGAAGGGCTTTATAGGTCATAACCAACACTTTGAATTGTGACCGGAAACTGATCGGCAACCAATGCAGACTGCGGAGTGTTGGTGTAACATGGGCATATTTAGGAAAGCCCATGATTGCTCTCGCAGCTGCATTCTGCATGATCTGAAGTTTCTGAACACTTTTCAAAGGTAGCCCCATGTAGAGAGCGTTACAGTAGTCGAGCCTCGAGGTGATGAGGGCATGAGTGACTGTGAGCAGTGACTCCCGGTCCAAATAGGGTCGCAACTGGTGCACCAGGAGACCCTGTAGTAACTCCACAGTTTGGCTGAAGCTAAGTTGATCTGGCCGGGGCAAAGGGGCCCGTTTTGCCTTTCCACGCCCAGACGCTTTGGGAGGCAATCTCGCGCAGGGTGTATCAGAGACAGCACAAGGGAGTCACCACAGAGAAGTAATTCGTCCCGCTCTCAAATCTTCTGGGAAATTTTTCCGGGCTCGGGTTCTTAAGTAGAAACTGGTTCTTAAGAAGAGGCAAATAAATCTTGAACATCTGGTTCTTATCTAGAAAAGTTCTTAAGTAGAGGCGTTCTTAAGTAGAGGTACCACTGTAATAGATTTTTATCTATACTTGTTGTGTAGATGGTTTTGATATGTTTTTATAATGTTCTTTTTTTCATTTTTTGTATGCCTTTTTGTGTGGGTTTTTTTGTGATGTTTTTTCTCTCTTATTTTGTAAGGTTTTTTTAAAGTTTATATACCAATAATTTTTAAAAAGGTATTCGTAACATCTCATGTACTCATAACTACACTTATACTTCTTACATATTCACAATCATGTTTACCCTTTGTCTGTAATCATATACATGCTTGACAAATAAATAAAGACAAGCATTATATTAGAGAAAATGCACAAGTGAGTCCAGGGATAAAATCTGCTAAAAGAAACCAATGTATATAAGCCATGCAAAACTATGAAGAACATCAAAAACAGACTAACCACTGGAATCCAGTTTTGTTTTGTTTTAAGTTAGATCGACTTGAATCAAACTAGAAAAAAGTAGAAACTAGTTTTAGTTACCAAGGCACTCTCTCTAGCATAGCGACAACCACACAAAATTGGGAAAGCTTCTCATAGCTGAGAAGTAGAGTCCACCCCGTTGGGATTCTTCCCATGTTTCTGTCATTTCGTGCCAAATACAAAGCGTATTTTGTTCAGTGTCACATAATCCAGGGGCAGCTTCCTTCTGAGAGTGCATTTAACAAGGGTCTTCACAAAAGAGCTTTCTCTTGACCTTCTAGTGATGTGGGTCAGCACAGGTGGTAGGTCAAAGCAAACCTTGTTTTAAAGGGTCTAGCAAGTGAGCTGGACTTTTTGACCGTTATTTGACGTGCTAATACTGTTTCTCATAAGAGCTTTGTTCACATACTGGGTAGAGGGAAACATTTGAGGGCTCATGAAAACTTCCACCTGTTTTTGTTTTTTTGTTTTAAACTGTGACCTTTCAGCTTGTACTAGAAGCTGAAAAGTAGTACAGTGTTCCCTCGATTTTCACGGGTTGAAACTTCGCGAAAAGTGTATACCACGGTTTTTCAAAAATATTAATAAAAAAATATTTTGCGGGTTTTTTCCCTATACCATGGTTTTTCCCGCCCGATGACGTCATATGTCATTGTCAAACTTTCATCTGCCTTTAATAAATATTTTTTTAAATAAACTTTAATAAAGAAACATGGTGAGTAATAATCTAAATGGTTGCTAAGGGAATGGGAAATGGTAATTTAGGGGTTTAAAGTGTTAAGGGAAGGCTTGTGATAGTTCATAGCCAAAAATAGTGTATTTACTTCCGCATCTCTACTTCACGGAAATTCGACTTTCGCGGGTGGTCTCGGAACGCATCCCCGGCAAAAATTGAGGGAACACTGTACTTACACACTGCATGTGTTCACTATTTCCCCCCCTTTCATGAGACACAATATAGCATCAAATCCTGTCACTTGATGACCCAGGCAGATACGCTGATCCAGTATGATAATGAATTTTTAATTCACTATATTTTTAATATATTTATAAAATATATTTATATATTTTCACTATAATTTTATTATGGGCCCCTACGGGGACGTTCAGGTACGCAGAACCAGTAGAAAAAATTTGGTCAGGGATGCATAACCTGTGTTTGGGTGGGGCTCTAGTAATTAGGGCTGCTGCTATAAATAGCAGCGTGTGGGTTCGGCCATTGTGGAAGAGTATCTGATCGCAGGTCTTCAGGAAATGTGTGTTGCTGTTTTCTGGACTTTGTTGATTTTTCACGTCTTTGAAACCAAAGCAGAGCAATGTGTGTGTGTGTCTCACTTTGTTGGAAGAAGAAGGTGTGTGAAGTTTCTTCACAGCTGCTAGCTAAGTACTTAATGACTGCTTAAGAGTAATTGTACAGACTACCCGGTTGTTTTGGGACGAGTGCTCTTTGCAATACAAAAAGAGTGCTTAGTTTATTTTGAATTTTGTGATAAAGATCATTGTTTTGAATTTTCAAACGTGTGTGTGTCTGAAATTTGTACCCTTGAATTTCCCTACCAGAGAGCCCGGCAGAACACTTTCTACTTACATTACGTTTATACAAACTACTATCCTATACTTGTTTGACAAATAAATAAGATTAGACAATTTTAGCATCTGAAGACTGCCTGTTCCGCAGATGTTCAAGAAAAGACAACTGCACAAAATGGACTTTGTGGAGTTCCATCCAATAAGGGAAGAAATTGCCTTGTGGGAGATTATCCAGAGAGGGTAAGGAGATCTGATTTTGGGATCATCTTCCAGAAGAAGCTCAAGGAATTATATTCTAACAAATGATGAGCAAAATATAATAAATGTCCTTGCTTAACTCAAAGAGAGAAGGGAATTGAAGAAACATTTTTCACCTTAATTGTTTAAATGCTATCAAGAAGCATTTCTTTTCAATCAGAGAAACAGTTAATTACGAAATACTGGAGACTGTAGAGTATAAATCAAGAACTGATTTACCACAATGTAACCTTGTTATAGCACAAGTTGTGTAGAAAAGGAAATGGGGAAAAGTAAAAGGAAATAGAAAGAGTAATTGACTGTTTATCAAAACTGGCTGGAAGCTGCGTAATCCATTTTTCATGCTTGGAAATGGAACGAAGACATTTTCCATTAGCAACCTCTGTTAAAAATAAAGGCAATGAAACATGCACAAAAGTATGTATGTTGGATTTGTCTGGTAACTTCTTAAGAAATCAAAGCCTCCTGACAAAGTATGCCTATTTGCCCTTGCCGAATTTGAACCAGTTATTTTAATTTAATCAAATTTAATTTAAAGCAAACTAGGATTTAAATGTGATTTCATTTCTGGAATTCAAACTTAGTTGTAGATCTTGATTTAGTTAAAGGACGGACCTTTGTGTAAAGGAAAGAGATTTTAGGTGCATAAAGTCAGGAGCTAAGGGTGTTCAAATGAGTACAAGTTAATCCATGTTATGTCTATACAGAATCTGGACCCCTAATGGAAAAGGCTAATTAGAATTAGAATTAGAATCCTTTATTGGCTAAGTCTGATTGGACAGACAAGGAATTTGTCTTTGGTGCATATGCTCTCAGTGTACATAAAAAGAAAAGATACGGTCATCAAGATTAACACTATTGGTCCACACTAACAACATGATGTTCAACGTCGACAAGAGCAAAGTCCTTCATCTTGGTAAAAAAAAACCTAGACACACATACAGCCTGGGAGAAACCCCATTTAGCAGCAGTAACTGTGAAAGAGATCTTGGAGTCTTGGTGGATAATCAACTGAACATGAGCCAGCAATGTGCAGCAGCAGCCAAAAAAGCCAACACCATCCTAAACTGCATCAACAGAGGGATACACCCCAAGACCAGGGAAGTATTAATACCACTCTACTACACCCTGGTCAGACCACATCTGGAGTACTGCATCCAGTTCTGGCCACCACACTTCAAAAGAGACATTGAAACTCTGGAGAAGGTGCAGAAAAGAGCAACCAAAATGATTAGGGGACTTGAAACCAAGACTTACGAAGAGAGACTGCGGGAACTGGGCATGGATAGCCTAGAGAAAAGGGGGGGCAGAGGGGACATGATAGCTGTATACAGGTATATGAGGCGTTGCCACAGAGAGGAGGGGGTCACTCTATTCTCCAGAGCATCAGAGGGCCAAACGAGGAACAACGGCTGGAAGCTGACCAAGGAGAGATTCAACCTAGAAGTAAGGAAGAACTTCCTGACAGTCAGAGTGATCAACCATTGGAACAACCTGCCTGCGAAGGTTGTGAACTCCCCAACTCTGGACACTTTCAAGAAGAGATTGGACTGCCACTTGGCTGGGATGCTTTAGGATTCCTGCTCAGGCAGGGGATTGGACTTGATGACCTGCATGGTCCCTTTCAACTATAACAATAAATAAATAAAATAAATAAACAAACATAGGGTACAACATTTAATGATAGTCATGGGGTACAAATAAGCAATCAAATCATACTAGGATCAATCAATATAAATTGTAAGGATACACGCAACAAGTTACAATCATATAGTCCAGCAGTGGGTTGCTCCCGGTTCAGACCGGTTCTTAGAACTGGTAGCAGTGGTGGTGAAAAGCTCTGCGCAAGCAAACCAGTAGTAGTTTTAGAACCCACTACTGATAGAGTCATAAGTGGGAGGAGATGGGTGATAGGAATGATAAGAAGATTAATAGTAATAGTAATGATTAAAAACAATCTAAAAAAACCAAATTTAAAGAACCACTCATACATACAAGCATACCATTTATAAATTCTATAAGCCTAGGGGGAAGGGAAATTTCAATTCCCCCATGCCTGACGACAGAGGTGGGTTTTAAGGAGCTTGCGAAAGGCAAGGAGGGTGGGGGCAACTCTGATATCTGGGTGGAGCTGGTTCCAGAGGGTCAGGGCTGCCACAGAGAAGGCTCTTCTCCTGGGTCCCGCCAAATGACATTGCTTAGTCGACGGGACCAGGAGAAGGCCAACTCTGTGGGACCTAACCAGTCGCTGGGATTCGTGCGGCAGAAGGCTGTCCCAGAGATATTCTGGTCCAATGCCATGAAGGGCTTTATAGGTCATAACCAACACTTTGAATTGTGACCGGAAATTGATCGGCAACCAATGAAGACTGAGGAGTGTTGGTGTAACATGGGCATACCTTGTTGAGGGAATTATTTGTTCAGCAGAATAATGACATTTGTGGAAAAACTGGCCTTGTGTCTAGTTGTTCTGGTGTGCAGTGCTCTATTGTGTCATTTTGAGGGTAGGAGTTGAAACAATTTATGTCCAGGATGCAAGGGGTCTGTAAATATTTTCACATCCCTCTTTTTGACCCATGCAGTATACAGGTCCTAAATTGGCAGTAGACCAGTCAACAGAATTCAAGGAGGACTGATTTACAGCACTCATGGCCACAAAGAGTCTCCAGACTGATGATGTGCTTGACCCCTCCTTCGGACTCAACTTTGCCCTCTCTTACAAGATCTTCACAATAGCTGAAAAAGAATAGACTGATACAGGTTGCCACTCACTCTCATAAAGTCTGAATAGAGCAAACATTGAGACATTGTGAGGGAAGCAAGCATGCCAAGGTGCCTTCTAAAATTTTAGTGCTGTGCAATCCAAAAAAACTTATATAATTGTATCTTGCCTTTTTTTGAAGAACAGTTCAAATCAACGTAAAGCTTTCTGCTAAAAATATATTAAGATGTTAAGAGAATTCTGTGGAAAATATTTATTTATTATTTATTTTATTTATTGGATTTGTATGCCACCCCTCTCCGTAGACTCAGGGCGGCTAACAACAAAGATAAAAACAACATGTAACAATCCAATCCAATACTAAAATAACTTTAAAAAAACTTATTATAAAACCAAACATACATACAGACATACCATGCGTAAATTGTAAAGGCCTAGGGGGAAAGAATATCTCAGTTCCCCCATGCTTGACGTCAGAGGTGGGTTTTAAGGAGCTTACGAAAGGCGAGGAGGGTGGGGGCAATTCTAATCTCTGGGGGGAGTTGGTTCCAAAGGGCCAGGGCCGCCACAGAGAAGGCTCTTCCCCTGGGTCCCACCAAACGACATTGTTTAGTTGACGGGACCCGGAGAAGATCCACTCTGTGGGACCTAACTGGTCACTGGGATTCATGCAGCAGAAGGCGGTCCCTGAGATAATCTGGTCCGGTGCCATGAAGGGCTTTATAGGTCATAACCAACACTTTGAATTGTGACCGAATCAGAAAGATTCAGCAAAAAAAAGAAAGAAAAGAGAAAGAAGGAGGAAAGGAAAGATCAAGCAAGCTATTCTGAAGTTTTAATGCCAATCTCAAATCAGCAGCTGCATCTACCACCTTGTGATGGCCTTCTCCATAGAGTTGGAAAGAAACTTCAACCAATTTGGTCTAGTGATTAAAGCATCAGATTACAATCCAGAAGACTGTCAATTCTAATTCTGTTTTAGCCATGAAAGCCAAGATTGTTGACCTTGGGCCATTTCCTATCTCTTAACTCACCTCACCTCACAGGGTTGCTGTTGTGGTTGTGGGGAGGTTTGTGGGAGGGAAGTTTGTGGGGCGTGTTCACTGCCTTGAGTTATTTGTAAAAGTAATAAAGGCAAGATACAAACAAATCAACAAATAAATAAATAAAATAGTGTTGCCGCACGAATCCCAGTGGCCGGTTAGGTCCCACAGAGTTGGTCTTCTCCAGGTCCCGTCGACTAAACAATGTCGTCTGGCGGGACCCAGGGAAAGAGCCTTCTCTGTGGCGGCTCCGACCCTCTGGAATCAACTCACCCCAGAGATTAGGACTGCCCCCACCCTCCTTGCCTTTCATAAACTCCTTAAAAACCACCTCTGTCGTCAGGCTTGGGGGAACTGAGACATCCCCCCCTTGCCTATGTAGTTTTGTGCATGATATGACTGCGTGTTATGTATTTTATATATTGAGTTTTTTTCTTTTTAGACTTTTTAATGTGAAACTGTTATTTTAGATTTTAATTATTAGATTTGTTACCATGTATTGTTTTTTATCACTGTTGTGAGCCTCCCCGAGTCTACAGAGAGGGGCGGCATACAAATCTAATTAATAATAATAATAATAATAATAATAATAATAATAATAATAATAATAATAATTTACAACTGAACTTTGAAAAGAAAGGGTTGCTTTTCTTCAGACATAAGAATATGCTAACCCTGATCATCCATGATATTTTACTGATGAACTTCAGTAGATTATTAATGCTCATTAATAATTATTGTCTTTATGACTTATTTATGAACTGTCTTTCTTATCATGTTCTTTTTATAATGAAAAGAGAAAAAATGGTTCTAAAAATAGAGATTTCCCCATATTCTTATAAATGGGAATAATAAATAAGATCCCTATAAGCAAATATAATTGAGATACAAATAAATGCAAGCGGGAAGAACTCAGAAATAAACTGTGACC
Organism: Erythrolamprus reginae; assembly: GCF_031021105.1. Lineage (NCBI taxonomy): Eukaryota > Metazoa > Chordata > Lepidosauria > Squamata > Dipsadidae > Erythrolamprus > Erythrolamprus reginae. The sequence goes on along the minus strand of NW_027248474.1, from coordinate 426,043 downwards.
TGCACACAACCTTAATTATCATTCTACTTTAGTATTTGTTGCAGAAGATTCACTGCTCATTTTCCACTGTTTCCCAGTGTTACAATGCAAATTGCACCAATTAGATGGAAGACTGACAGACTAAGTTCCTGCTTATTGTTTTATCATTCTGTTGTGTTAATTTAAAGTACCAGAGACTCTTGAAACGCTTTTCAACCTTCGCTGCCATATTATACTAAGGAAATTTACTTAATAATTCATCATCTCAGTCAGATTTCTTTAAATTTGAAAAATGTGGTTTAGCTTGCTTAGTTGCTACTGATATACTTAGAGTTAATCTATTTATTAGTTTATTTATTAGTTGGACTTGTATGCCGCCCCTCTCCGAAGACTCGGGGCGGCTCACAACAAGTAAAACAGTCACAACAATGCAATTAATTAAAATATTTAACGATTTAAGAAAAACCCCATGTAATAGCAAACACACTCACAAGCATACCATGTATAAATTAACGTGCCCAGGGGAGATGTTTAGTTTCCCCATGCCTGACGGCAAAGGTGGGTCTTAAGGAGTTTTCGGAAGGCAGGAAGAGTAGGGGCAGTTCTAATCTCCGGGGGGAGTTGGTTCCAGAGAGCCGGTACCGCCACAGAGAAGGCTCTTCCCCTGGGACCCGCCAACCGGCATTGTTTAGTTGACGGGACCCGGAGAAGGCCCACTCTGTGGGACCTAATCACATTGATTCAGAAACAAACTAACAAATATAAAATGGCATCCCAGTAACAGAAGCATATAATTAAGACCTTCATTTTAAAAACTGAAAAAATAACTTACTATCTTGCAAACTCTTTTATTGTTCCTCTCTCCAAATAAAGTTTTTTTAAAGCCCTAACCAGAGGATAAAATAATGTGCTGAAGCTGACCAGACTAAGGATGCTAGTCAGATGGATACCTGGTAAGCAGATTCTTTCCCCTATTTTCCTCCCCCCAAACTAGGGTGCATCTTATACTCTGATGTGTCTTATACTCCAAAAATATGGTATCTTACATTTCAGAATCACCAGTAATTCAGTAAAAGGAAAATGTTCCTTAATCCTATTCAATAGTCAGCAGCAAATGGATTCAAAATAGGAATCAATGCAAGACATGGTCATCTGGCTTGTCATTAAAAAAATATTGTCCCTCTTCCCTAAACTTTTGAACTAGATGGATCAGTAATCTGTCTCTGTTACAGATAACAGTTCACTCCAGTCCTAGTTGCAGAAAAGTCCTGGAATAATGTATTTAATGTGTTCGCTTAGATGAGGTCACTAAGAAATGTATCCTGGAAGTTTCTATTACAGTTTCCAAGATTCTTTACTTTAGCCCTCATCTGTGCATTAAAGCAGTGTTTTTCAACCAGTGTGCCATGGCACACTAGTGTGCCGCGAGACATGGTCAGGTGTGCTGCGAAGAAGGAAGCTCAGATTCCGGTCTCGCAACTTTTTGCTGAGAAAGAGAGTGAGAGAGAAAGAGAGAAAGAGAAAGAGAGAGAGAAAGCAAGAGAGAAAGAGAGAGAAAGCAAGAGTGAGAGAGAGAAAGCAAGAGAGAAAGAGAGAGAAAAGCAAGAGAGAGAGAGAGAAAAGGAGAGGAAGGGAGGGAGGGAGAGAGAAATGAACAAAAAGGGGAGGAAAAAAGAGAAATGAGAAAATGATTGAGACAGAGAATGAGAGGAAAGAGAGAGAAACAAAAGAGAGAAAGAAGTGACTCTTGATTTAAAGCATATGATAAAAAGCACCCAAAGAATAAGAGAGAAAAAACCCAGCCCTCACCTGTTTTTGGAAATGGTTCAAGAGTGTGTATACACACACACAAACACACACAAGGGTGGGGAGGAGACAAGGATGGAAAAAGAGAGGAGAGTGTCTTAGGGTGTCATTTTGTGTCATTTTGGTGGGTGGTGTGCCCCAGGATTTTGTAAATGTAAAAAAATGTGCCGCGGCTCAAAAAAGGTTGAAAAATCACTGCATTAAAGTGCCTTTTTTGAAATCTGAATAATCCTTGCTTCCTTGTTCACACCTTGTTGACAATTTGTTTAGTGAAGAAGTAAACCAATGTGGCAACACCTGTTCTGCACCTGCCATATCTTGTAAGGCCTCCTTAAATTTGCCTCCTCAACTTGCTTTTAGAAGTTATGGGAGGCTTTTACAGAATAACAGAGTTGGAAGGGACCATGTAGGTCATCTACTCCAACCACCCTACCCATTTCTGACAAATGGCACTCCAATTTCCTCTTGAAAGACTTAATTGTTGAAGCTCTCACAACCTCTGAAGGCAAAGCTGTTCCACTGGTTGATCACTCTCACAGTCAGAAATTTTCTCCTTATTTCCAGGTTGAGTCTCTCCTTGGTCATTTTCCACCCATTATTCCTTTTGTCTGACTTTCTGGTGCCTCGGAAAATAGCCTGACCCACTCCTCTCTGTGGCCACCCCTCAAGTATTGGAACACTACTATCATGTATCCCCTGGTCCTTCTCTTTGCTAGACTAGCCATGACCACTTCCTTTTAATTGTTTCATGCCTAGTTCCTTTTAGCTTTTAGTAAAGGTTGGACAACTATTTGTCTAAAATGTATAGGATCTCCTGCTTGGACTAGAAGACCTCCCAACTCTGTTATTCTCTTAAAAGCAGTGATGGCAGGAAGAGGGATATAGTGATCCCCTTATATAGAGCGCTGGTGAGACCACATTTGGAATACTGTGTTCAGTTCTGGAGACCTCACCTACAAAAAAATATTGACAAAATTGAACGGGTCCAAAGACGGGCTACAAGAATGGTGGAAGGTCTTAAGCATAAAACGTATCAGGAAAGACTTCATTAACTCAATCTGTATAGTCTGAAGGACAGAAGGAAAAGGGGGGACATGATCAAAACATTTAAATATGTCAAAGTGTTTTTAATAGGAAAGTGAACACAAGAACAAGGGGACACAATCTGAAGTTAGTTGGGGGAAAGATCAAAAGCAACTTGAGAAATTATTATTTCACTGAAAGAGTAGTAGATGCTTGGAACAAACTTCCAGCAGATGTTGTTGGTAAATCCACAGTAACTGAATTTAAACATGCCTGGGAGAAACATATATCCATCCTAAGATGAAATACAGGAAATAGTATAAGGGCAGACTAGATGGACCTTGAGGTCTTTTTCTGCTGTCAGTTTTCTATGTTTCTATGGCAAACCTTTTTTTCCTTGGGTGCCGAAAGAGCATGCGCACGCACTATAGCGCTTGCGTGAGTGGCCACACCCATAATTCAATGCCTAGAGAGGGCAAAAACAGCTTCCCCCATCCCCCCGGAGGCCCTCTGGATGGCTGTTTCCGGCCAGTTTCCCAACTTCCGGTGGACCCAGTAGGTTCGTGATTCACCCTCCCTGGGCTCCAAAGGCTTCCCTGGGGCCGTGGGAGGGTAAAAACCCTCTCCCCATCCCACCAGAGGCTCTCTGGAAGTCAAAAATGCCCTCCCCAAGCCTCTGTTCTAGCCAAGAATCAACTGGCCAGCACACACATGCACGTTGGAGCTGAGCATGGACAACAGCTTGCGTGCCAACAGATATGGTTCTGTGTGCCACTTGTGGCACCCGTGCCATAGGTTCGTCATTTTTATTTTATTTATTTATTTATTTATTTATTTATTTTGTCCAATACACAATGAGGGTTTTAGTGGGTATATATCTATATACACATAGTAAAATACATGATGAAGGTTATAGAGGAGATACTCATGGTAAAATATATCTAAGAAATAATAGAAAAGAAGATATAGTAATAGAACATATCAATGAAAGAATAGTAGAAGAGATATAGGAATAGAAGAAAGGTATAGGAGATATAGGAGAGCAATAGGACAGGGGACGGAAGGCACTCTAGTGCACTTGTACTCGCCCCTTACTGACCTCTTAGGAATCTGGATAGGTCAACCCTAGATAATCCAAGGGTAAAGTGTTGGGGGTTTGGGGATGACACTATGGAGTCCGGTAATGAGTTCCATGCTTCGACAACTCGGTTACTGAAGTCATATTTTTTACAGTCAAGTTTGGAGCGGTTAATATTAAGTTTAAATCTGTTGTGTGCTCTTGTGTTGTTGTGGTTGAAGCTGAAGTAGTCGCTGACAGGCAGGACGTTGCAGCATATGATCTTGTGGGCAATACTTAGATCTTGTTTAAGTCATCACTGTGTTAAATGATTTTAGCATTCTGGAACTATTCTTTAGCACTAGAGAAGCTCTTAAAAGGATAATGACATTCACTTGTTTGAGAGGTCTTCTCCACCCAGCCCCAATTAATTACTTGAAATATGTTCCTCGAAGTTATCTGCTTACAAATGGCCAAATCATGTTGAATGGCATTGTTTCCATGTAGCTCCTAATTTTCAATTTGCATAACATTCACAGCAAGAAATATAGATTTAAAAGATTTCCTGCCATATGGGCGTGAGAAGCTCCATTGATTTGTCTTCTTAATTTCCTTAGTGCCCATATAATGAAGCTAGAATTTATTGGTGTGTATGAGCTAACCATTTGAGTGTCTCCCCATCTGGGTAAGCTATGATTGCATTTGTGATATGTGCTATAGATGATATCCTATTTGTGCCTAATCAGTGTACTTGTTCAATGAATTATATTGCTAGGAGTGAACGAAATGCAGTAAAATTCCCAACAGTGGATCTTTCTATTTATAATTCTGGCTTTCATGTAGATTTCACTGATTGTCACCAAGTATTTATATATATTAGCAATAGCATTTACACAGTAATGGGCAGCCAACATTTTTACTGCCACACTGGGTATGGCTTATTTTGTGGGTGTGGCTTAATTGTCATGTGACCAGGTGGGAATAGCTTGCTGGTCATGTGACCAGGTGGGAGTGGCTTGAATGTTCATCATTGTTCAAGTGAACTGTTAAGTCCTCGACTTACAATCTTAACAGTGTCGCTCGCTGGGGTGACAATTTGCTTCACATTTCCCGCGCTCTCTTTCCAGGGTCGCCCCCCCCCCACCTCAGGCTGGGTAGCTAGGTGAATGGGTGCTGCCAGAAGCATAAATGCTGCCAGCACCGCTTCCACCCACGCCTTCTGCTTGCACCTTAGGTGGGAGGTGGCCACCTGAGGCTGGAGGGGAGCCAGGCAGGAGAGAGGGAAGCTCAAATGAGGCTCAAATAAGTACTTAAGGACTGATTAAGAGACTTGTACAGCCGACAAGGTTGTTTTGGGGAAGAGTGCTCTTTGCTTTTTTAAAAATATATATATTTTATTGGTTTTGCACATTGAAATTAACATAAACAAACATAAAACGGTGCACAGTGCATGTGCCCATCACCCAACTGACAATTCCATCACCACCACCACCAATTGCGGGGGTGCAAATATATACTAGTGTGTTTTCAAATGTGTGTGTGTCTGAAATTTGTACCCGTGAATTTTCAGGAGGCTTCTACCAGAGAGCCCGGCAGAACAACAACAACAACAACATTATTGTTGTTGTTGTTGTTGTTGTTCTGCTGGGCTCTCTGGTAGAAGCCTCCCGAAAATTCACGGGTACAAATGCCCTCCCAGAGCCTTCAGGTGAGCTGAAAATCCGCTGGCCATGTGCACATATGTGCTGGATCTGAGCTAGGGCAACATCTTCCATGCCGGCAGATATGGCTCCGCATGCCACCTGTGGCACCCATGCCATAGGTTCACCATCACTGGCTTGTACATATTGTATTACCCAAACCAATTATACATATAGTATTAATAAGTTGTTTACATTTCCAATGTGAAAAAGCCAGAAGAGGACATTATTATTATTATTATTATTATTATTATTATTATTATTATTATTATTATTAATGTCCTCTTCTGGCTTTTTCACATTGGAAATGTAAACAACTTATTAATACTATATGTATAATTGGTTTGGGTAATACAATATGTACAAGCCAGTGATGGGTGCCACAGGCGGCACGCGGGGCCATATCTGCTGGCAAGAAAGCTGTTGCCCTAGCTCAGATCCAGCACATATGTGCACATGGCCAGCGGATTTTCAGTTCACCTGAAGGTTCTGGGAGGGCATTTTCGGCTTCTGGAGGGGTCCTGGGCAGATGGGGGAGGGCATTTTTGCCCTCAACAGGCTTTAGGGAAGCCTCTGGAGCCTAGGGATGGTGAAAATTGGGCCTACTGGGCCCACCAGAAGTTGGGAAATGGGCTGTATCTGGCCTCCAGAGGGCCTCCGGGCGGACAGGGAAAGCAATTTTTGCCCTCCCCAGGCATTGAATTATGGGTGTTGGCACTCACGTAGGTGTGATAGTGTGTGCACACACACTTTCGAGGGAAAAAAGGTTTGCCATCACTAGTATAAGCCAACAATGTATGTTTAACAGTGTTCCTTTAAGAGCAATGAGTTGGTTAGCCATAAGGGGGAGCCATCTCAGTTCCTCTTGGGGAGTATTATTGCTTAGCTATGGTGTTTATAGGAATAGGTGTTCTGATACTTGGTTTGTATATGACTGCTTGATTTGTACGTGTATGAATTGGACTGTTTACTGACTACTCTACTGAATATCTGTAAATAATATTTATACTCTACTTATATTAATCTGGTTTATTGGCTGAATATCTACTACTGCCACATCTATTCTGTATAAGTTTGTTCTAGGAATATTATACATACTACCTGCGCATTCTAACACAACCAGTAAAGTTTCAGACTGAACAGAGATGTGAAACTGAAGGCAGCCTTGGAATAGCTGCTTCCACTTCCCCCCAAAAAAAATCGCTTATGGAATGTTGATTTTAAAAATTGCCTTGAGCACCCCAAGAATAAAGCAAAAAAACAGAAGCCTCTTTGGCCCTGGGAGAAAACCTTTGAAAAGGTTTAAGGGAGAATTTGGCACAACATTAGTATTCTCCTTCAAAGAGAAGGTCAGTTGCAAGTCTTTGAGAAAAGAGCAGAAGAGGTCGCTAAGGCTATCGTTAGCATGGTTTGAACAGTGGGTATTCCCACTCTGTTAAGAACTGTAAATTCTATAAATGCTTTTTCAGAAAAGTTGGTTGTGTCTCAGTGACTAGTTAGGTCTCACAGAGTTGGCCTTCTCTGGGTTCCGTCGACTAAACAATGCCGTTTGGCGGGACCCAGGGGAAGAACCTTCTCTGTGGCGGCCCGACCTTCTGGAACCAACTCCCCCCAGAGATCAGAGTTGCCCCCACCCTCCTTGCCTTTCGTAAGCTCCTTAAAACCCACCTCTGTCGTCAGGCATGGGGGAACTGAGATATTCTCCTCCCACTAGGCTTACAAAAAAATTATGCGTGGTATGTCTGTATGTATGATTGGTTTATTAAATTAGGGTTTTTAAATTAACTTAAATATTAGATTTGTTTATACTGTATTGTCTTATTATTGTTCTTAGCCGCCCCGAGTCTACGGCGAGGGGCGGCATACCAATCTAATTAATTAATAAATAAATAAATAAATAAATTGCAAACTTCTCAGCTTCTCTAAAGAAGGGCCTACAAACTGTCGCTTCTAGAGCTATGGAAATAAGCTTCTCTTTATCTCTAGAGCAGCAGAAGACAGTTCCCATGTGCAAAGTCACATCATACATTACATTTGTTCTGTCTGCTACTAATTTGATCTGTTATTTTTATTATTTATTTATTTATTTATTTATTTTATTTATTGGATTTGTATGCCGCCCCTCTCCGAAGACTCGGGGCGGCTAACAGCAATAATAAGACAGCATATAATAAAAATCCAATACTAAAAACAATTAAAAACCCATTATAATAAAAACAAAACAGACATACAGACATACCATGCATAAAATTGTAACGGCCTAGGGGGAAAGAGTATCTCAGTTCCCCCATGCCTGGCGGCAGAGGTGGGTTTTAAGTAGCTTACAAAAGGCAAGGAGGGTGAGGACAATTCTAATCTCTGGGGGGAGTTGGTTCCAGAGGGCTGGGGCCGCCACAGAGAAAGCTCTTCCCCTGGGTCCCGCCAAGCGGCATTGTTTAGTCGACGGGACCCAGAGAAGAGCCACTCTGTGGGACCTAACTGGTCGCTGGGATTCGTGCAGCAGAAGGCAGTCCCGGAGATATTCTGGTCCGATGCCATGAAGGGGTTTATAGGTCATAACCAACACTTTGAATTGAGACCGGAAACTGATCGACAACCACTGCAGACTGTGGAGTGTTGGTGTGACACGGGCAAGAATATTTGCCTATTCTTGACTGGTCTGAAGAATATTCTGTTACAAGGATGTGCAGAATCAATCACTCAAACCTTTATTAAGGTCCTAGAGACCAACATAAAGCACAGAATATCAAACCAATGCACTGCTATTTGGTTCACAATTTTTATTTTAATCCTCAAAATATTTTCTTTGCAGAACAAAATTTGGAGAAGAGTGGGAGGAAGAAAACAACCGTTAGTGTGATGACATTCAATTCTGCTATCAGTTTGAGCAACAACTAATATAATGTCGTCTGGCGGGACCCAGGGGAAGAGCCTTCTCTGTGGTGGCCCCGACCCTCTGGAACCAACTCCCCCAGAGATTAGGATTGCCCTCACCCTCCTTGCCTTTTGCAAACTCCTTAAAACCCACCTCTGCCATAAGGCATGGGGGAATTGATTCCCCGGGGCCATTCCCGCTTTATGTATGGTTTGTATGAGATGTATGATTGTTTTTTATATTAAGAGTTTTAAATTGTTTTTTTAACTATTGGATTTGTATTGTTCTGTTGTTGTGAACCGCCCCGAGTCTTCGGAGAGGGGCGGCATGCAAATCTAATAAATGAATGAATGAATGAATGAATGAATGAATGAATAAATAAATAAAAATACATACATACATACATACATACATACATACATACATACATACATACATACATACAGGCTTGGAGAGTATATTCTGCCTTCTGCCGCACAAATCCCAGTGACCAGTTAGGTCCCACGGATTGTGCCTTCTCCGTGTCCCGTCAACTAAACAATGCCGTTTGGCGAGACCCAGGGGAAGAGTCTTCTCTGTGGCGGCCCCAGCCCTCTGGAACCAACTCCCCCCAGAGATTAGAATAGCCCCCACCCTCCTTGCCTTTCGTAAGCTCCTTAAAACCCACCTCTGCCATCAGGCATGGGGGAACTGAGATATTCTTTCCCCCTAGGCTTCTACAATTTATGCATGGTATGTTTGTATGTATGATTGGTTTTATAACAAGGGTTTTTAGCTGTTTTTTGTATTGGATTGTCACATGTTGTTTTACCACTGTTGTTAGCCGCCCCGAGTTCACAGAGCGGGGCGGCATTCAAATCAAATAATCAAATCAAATCAAATCAAATCAACAAACAAATAATAAATAAATAAATAAACAAACAAACAAACAAACACACACACACACACACACACACACACACACACACACACATGGTTAAATAACTAACCCAGGAAACAGGCATGCCCACAGCCACCTATTTGTGGCGCCACTTGAAGGACCCACACTCATCGAATTCAAGACGACCAATACCACCTTATTAAACCAACCGGAGAAGGCAGCGAGACATGAGCCTCCTGAGCCATGTTAATTATCTTAAGGTAGGAATCAGTAAGAGCCTGACAGACAAATCAGATGGCAGAATCAGTGCGTTCAGGTCTCCAAGGCTCAGCTGCTACACCACTTTCATATTTCAGATGACAGGAAATTTGCAGGAACATGCCAACCCAGAGCCCCTCAATTATACTCAATGTCAAGGCTCACTGTTGAAAGAAGCGCTAATTTCCCAACATATCACAGAGGAGGAGCATGAGAGAAAGAGAGAAAGAGGAGGATGTAATGCCATAACCAAAAAGTGCTCCACTGAGGAAACATACTGACAAAATACTTTTTGATCCACTTGAGAATTATCGTATCTTGATGAATTGATGTTTCGTCGCCAAGATTCTATCAATCTTATCTGGGAAAAGACCCTTATATGCCAAGACCTACATACCTATTTAGGTCTGTGAACATGTATGAAAACACACACACACACACACTCCCTGTGTGTGTGTTTCCTTTTTTTATTTTCTTTTTCCCATTGTATCACCCTGAAATACCTAAATATGGTGTTCTGTCGAGGTCGCTGGTAGACTCCTCCCAAAAATTCACAGGTACAAATTTCAGACACACACACACATTTGAAAATTCAAAACAATGTTCTTTATAAGGAAAATTCACTTAAACCAAGCCCTCTTTTGGTATAGCAAAGAGCACTCGTCTCCAAACAAACTGGTAATTTATACAAGTCCCTTATCAGTCCTGTGATACTTAGCTTGCAGCTGTGAGGCAATTCACAGTCCTTCTTCTTTCACAAAGTGAAACACACTTTGCTCTGGTTTAGTTTCAAAGCAGGGAAAAATCAGCACACAAAAAGCCAAAGTCAGTAAAGCAGTCATGAAACACAACGATCAGATAATCCTCCACAATGGCCAAACCCACAGGCTGCTATTTACAGCAGCCTCACTAATGATCACAGCCCCACCCAACCACAGGTGGCCTCATTTTCTTTGATAATAATCTCTCAGTTGTTGTTGCCTATGCATCGCTCTCCGCATGCGTGGCTGTAACATTAACTCTTCTTCCGAATCCAAGGAGGAGCTAGATAATTGATCTCCTTCTGAGCTGTTTGCCACACTCTCCTCCTCCCTGTCACTCATGCCTTCTTGGTCAGAGGAGCCTTCATCAGCAGATTCCACCGGGAGCAAAACAGGCCTGCAGCATGTGGATGTCTCCCCCACATCCACAGACCTTGGGGCAGGAGCTGGGCCAGAGCTAACCACAACATATGGAAGGGAGCATAATGATTCCTTTTTGCCTCTTGGCCCCTCCAGGGCCATATCCAAGGCAGTTACTTTTTTATAGCCAACACACTATATTCTATATGTGTAACATACAGAATTTTTGCTGATAATGAAAAGGAAGGGAGACTAGTATAGATCCATTTCACACACACACACACACACATAAGCATACACACAAATGCCTGTACATATGTATAGATAGAATCTCACACTATTCCCTTTTTAAAAAAAATTAAATAAGAGAATTGCAAAAAAAAAATTAAAGAAAATAATGTCAGCCAATTATCAGCTTCAGAGAGACCTAAATTATTATAAGTGATCACATATTAGAAGACAAAAATAGCCATAATTAACCTTTAAAATACATTTTAATTTAATAGGATATGGTATGCAAATGTTAAAGACTGAGTGAAATAAAGAAGTGGAGAAAATTAATTTTGTCTAAACAATAGAAAATTATCTTAATATCTATGTCAAAAAATTCAGTAAGTGTTAGACATCAACTTATTTAACGCCAACAAAAACCGTTATAGTTTAGACTTTTTGGATATCACTGTTGTTTTAGGAAAATACTCTAATGCTTAATTAAAACTGTTATGTTTTTTCATAAACTGTCATTACAGATATTCATTTAACTGTCAGACATTGTTTAATATTTTTGGATGCCAATGTTTTTTGAAGTACATACTAATTACAGAGAAATGGGTAACTGGACAACCAAAATGAATTCCATGTGCCCTTCTAATTAGTAAAATATTTATCCTTCAACTACGGCAAAGATAAGAAAATGGCTTCAATTTCTCAATGCATTGAAGATCTGATGTTCTTTGGAACTTATAATTGAGTTGCTTACAGTTGAAAAGAAATTTGAAATTGCTCTGTTAAACTTTATATAAAGATGAAGTCAATTCTCAATGCACACACTTTCTTTTCCTCTTTTTTCCTCTTTTCTTTTTTCATCTTAGAAACATAGAAACATAGAAGATTGATGGCAGAAAAAGACCTCATGGTCCACCTGGTCTGCCTTTATACTATTTCCTATATTTTATCTTAGGATGGATATATGTTTATCCCAGGCATATTTAAATTCAGTTACTCTGGATTTATTGTAAATACTCACCTGTTTTTCTTGTATATAAAGAAGTTATATACACAAACACATGGGTGGGAGATGGACGAAGCATGGGAGGTTGCATGCAAATACATGTGGGTGTCACTCACACATTGCATTATGGGTGCTGCCATGTGGTTGGGCACACTGTTACACACATATGTGCTTTCAGCATGGATGAGAAAAAGGTTAGCTATCACTGCTGTAGTAGGAGGTTGAGCTAGAGAAATCTCTAACTCTGTTATTCTATCTGTTATTCTGTCTACCTATCTAATATATAATCTACAGTATCTCTCATCTATGTATGTATGTATGTATGTATGTATGTATGTATGTATGTATGTATGCATGCATGCGTCTATCTGTCTATCTGTCTATCTGTCTATCTGTCTACCTATCTACCTACCTACCTACCTACCTTCAAGATTGTATATTGTCCTTTAATCAATTGAATAACACAATAGTTTGCAAATTCTTCCCTAGTATGTGTCACCTATACTCAATGAAGGTCTGTAATTTGTTTTAATACCGCACTGTGGGCGTGGTTTATTTTCTGGGTATGGCTTGCCAGCCATGTGACCAGGTGGGAGTGGCTTGATTATCATGTGACTGGGAGGATCATGTGGCCAACTTGACGTCACTCACATCAAGGGTTTAGGTTAGGGTTAGGGTGCCTGGCCTCTCCTTGCCTCAAAGAGATACAATTTTCCTATTCACTATTACCGAATATCCAAAATATATTATTTAATTCTATGCATATATGCCATATGTGTACATACATATTACACACAGGCACACAAAAATGTACATTATCTACTATATAAACTGTATGTGTATGTACACACACATGCATGCACAGCTCTTCTAAAATGATACACATTCAACCTCATTTACTGCAATAGGAAAAACATACCGGGCCAGATTATCTCCGGGACCGCCTTCTGTCGCACGAATCCCAGCGGCCAGTTAGGTCCCACAGAGTGGGCCTTCTCTGGGTCCTGTCAACTAAACAATGTCATTTGGCGGGGCCCAGGGGAAGAGCCTTCTCTGCGTCGGCCCTGGCCCTCTGGAACCAACTCCCCCCAGAGATTAGAATAGCCCCCACCCTCCTTGCCTTCCGTAAGCTCCTCAAAACCCACCTCTGCCGTCAGGCATGGGGGAACTAAGATATTCTTTCCCCCTAGGCTTCTACAATTTATGCATGGTATGTTTGTATGTATGATTGGTTTTATAACAAGGGTTTTTAGCTGTTTTAGTATTGGATTTTCACATTCTGTTTTTATCACTGTTGTTAGCCGCCCCAAGTCCACGGAGAGAGGCGGCATACAAATCCAATGAATCAATAAATAAATACACAGAGCCCTGACTGTACCCCTAGGAGCCCATTACTGCTTGTACTGTTCCTAAGATCAAAGACAACTTACGTTTAACCTAAAATCCATGCCAGATGATTGAAATATTGCTTGCTTGTTTCCCTATTTGCTGTTGTAGACATATTCACCTTTAAAACAGGTGGCTGTACTCTTGAGGCTTGTGAGAGTACCATAATGGAGTCAGGTGAGATTTTCCATCTAATCATCCCTCAAGGAGTGAAACATGTTGGATTTAAGATTCTCATCTTTTGGGATAAATATACAGCCTGGATTTGATTTACTCCCACTACACAAACTTTCACTTAAAAGAAAGAAAGAAAGAATGCCTTTATTATCAAACTGGAACAAAAAGAAAAGCTTGCTTTAATAAATGGCCTCTATTTGTTTTCTTCCAACATGTGCGTGTCATAACAAAATGCAGAAAACAAATAGGAAATTACTTAAAAATGAAGCAACTACATCATCGTATGAAATTTTAATATCTTTGTCATTACAGCATTGCAATGGCCAATTTAAATTTCTCATCCAAGATTCTGTATGTAAGGTACCATTGTACATCTTTATGCATTTGAACAAGACTTTTCCCTTATTAGAGGTGGAAATACAAGCAATATTTTAATGTTCATGTTGTTCCCCAGTGTTCAGCTATTTTACACAAATTCGCATATATTATGCTTAACAAAATAGAGAGACAAATGTGGTTGCCTGCTGCATTTTTACAATGCAGACTTTTGTTTTCATAAGCAAGCTTAAAATTGAAAAGCAAGAAACAAAAACAAACCCATTGAAAACGGGTGCGTTTGCAGGAAGGTGCCTTTGACAGTTATATGTTAATTTAATTTAATTTATCGTATTTCTAGGCTGCTCAACTTCCAGATAACTCTGCATGCTTCACAAACTAAAAGCACAATAAAAAATAATAAGGAACAATAAGGTAAAAGTAAAAGTTTCCCTGCACATACGTTTCTACCTGTAGGAACAATAGAAGAAAATAGAAGAAAAATGGAATCTTCAGAAAAGCATCAATGGATACCACATTGTTCAACTTCACCCACTACTTACAGAATTACAGAGTTGGAAAGGACCTTAAAGGTCTTCTAGTCCAGAAGAGAAGGATTTAGAGGTAGTGATTTCTGACAGTCTCAAAATGGGTGAGCAGTGTGGTCGGGCAGTAGGAAAAGCAAGTAGGATGCTTGGCTGTATAGCTAGAGGTATAACAAGCAGGAAGAGGGAGATTGTGATCCCGCTATATAGAGCGCTGGTGAGACCACATTTGGAATCCTGTGTTCAGTTCTGGAGACCTCACCTACAAAAAGATATTGACAAAGTTGAACGGGTCCAAAGAAGCGCTACAAGAATGGTGGAAGGTCTTAAGCATAAAACGTATCAGGAAAGACTTAATGAACTCAATCTGTATAGCCTGGAGGACAGAAGGGAAAGGGGGGACATGATCGAAATATTTAAATATGTTAAAGGGTTAAATAAGGTCCAGGAGGGAAGTGTTTTTAATAGGAAAGTGAACACAAGAACAAGGGGACACAATCTGAAGTTAGTTGGGGAAAAGATCAAAAGCAACGTGAGAAAATATTATTTTACTGAAAGAGTAGTAGATCCTTGGAACAAACTTCCAGCAGATGTGGTTGGTAAATCCACAGTAACTGAATTTAAACATGCCTGGGATAAACATAAATCCATCCTAAGATAAAATACAGGAAATTGTATAAGGGCAGACTAGATGGACCACTCCTACCTGGTCATATGGCCAGCAAGTAACATCCACAAAATAAGCCACACCCACACTGTGGTAGTAAATTTTTTTGCCGCCCTTCACTGATTACATGGTTGAGAAACATTAGCATAGATTTATTTATTTATTCATTCATTCATTCATTTTGTCCAATACATAATACACATTGAAGAGAATAGATATGTAATAATATAAATAAAGAAAAGAATAGAAGAAAAGATATAAAAGTATAGGTGAACATATTTGAAAGGAAGAAAAGATAAATGAGATAAGGAGAGACAATTGGGCAGGGGACGGAAGGCACTCTAGTGCACTTATGCACGCCTCCAAGGAACCTGGAGAGGTCAATCATGGATAGTCTAAGGGAAAATGTTGGGGGTTAGGGGTTAACACTACTGAGTCAGGTAATGAGTTCCACGCTTCGACAACTCGGTTGCTGAAGTCATATTTTTTACAGTCAAGTTTGGAGCGGTTCGCATTAAGTTTGAATCTGTTGCGTGCTCTTGTGTTGTTGCGGTTGAAGCTGAAGTAGTCAATGACCGGTAGGACGTTGCAGCATATGATCTTGTGGGCAATACTCAAATCGTGTTTTAGGCGCCGTAGTTCTAGGCTTTTTAGGCCCAGGATTGTTAGTCTATTTTCCTAGGATATTCTGTTTCGAGTGGAGGAGTGAAGGGCTAATCTGGTGAAATATCTTTGGACATTTTCAAGGGTGTTGATGTCTGAGATGTGGTATGGGTTCCAGACAGATGAGCAGTAGTCTAGGATGGGTCTGGCAAAAGTTTTGTAGGCCCTTGTGAGTAGTGTGAGATTGCCTGAGCAGAAGCTGCATAGGATCAGGTTAACTACTTGCTCTAGCTTAGCTCCAATATGCATGTGTGCTGGCCAGCTGATTTTTGGCTCACACAGAGGCTCTGGGAGGGTGATTTTTGCTTCCAAAGAGCCTACAGGGGGATGGGGGAGGGCATTTTTGTCCTCCCCAGGCTCCAGGGAAGCCTTTGGAGCCTGGGGAAGCTGAACCACAAGCCTACTCAGCCCAGCAGAAGTTAGGAAAGCACCCTGTTCCTGGCATCCAGAGGGCCTCCAAGGGGGAGGGGAATCTGTTTTCGCCCTCCCCGGGCATTTTGATTATGGGTATGGACACTCGCGCATGCATGATAGTACACGCCCATGCTCTTTCGGCACCCGAGGAAAAAAAGGTTTGCCATCACTGAATACGTTTTATTAGTGCTTAGAACAATAATTAAGAGATGGTAGTAGTACCTAAAAGTTAGGGAATCACCTCCTTGCAATTTGTGAACTAATTGTAATTACAATTGGTGCCTGGAGGCTGTTGGGGTCTGGATGGGTGTCAACAGACTCAAGCTCAACCCGGATAAGACAGAGTGGCTGTGGGTTCTGCCTCCCAAGGACAATGCCATCTGTCCGTCCATAAGCCTGGGGGGGGATTACTGACCCCCTCAGAGAGGGTCCGCAACTTGGGCATCCTCCTCGATCCACAGCTCACATTAGAGAAACATCTTTCAGCTGTGGCGAGGGGAGTGTTTGCCCAGGTTCGCCTGGTGCACCAGTTGCGGCCCTATCTGGACCGGGAGTCACTGCTCACAGTCACTCATGCCCTCATCACCTCGAGGCTCGACTACTGTAATGCTCTCTACATGGGGCTATCTTTGAAAAGTGTTCGGAAACTTCAGATCATGCATAATGCACCTGCGAGAGCAATCATGGGCTTCCCAAGGCATGCCCATGTTACTCCAACACTCCACAGTCTGCATTGGTTGCCGATCAGTTTCCGGTCACAATTCAAAGTGTTGGTTATGACCTATAAAGCCCTTCATGGCACCGGACCAGATTATCTCAGGGACCGCCTTCTGCCGCACGAATCCCAGCGACCAGTTAGGTCCCACAGAGTTGGCCTTCTCCGGGTCCCGTCGACTAAACAATGTCATTTGGCGGGACCCAGGAGAAGAGCCTTCTCTGTGGTGGCCCCAACCCTCTGGAACCAGCTCCCCCCAGATATCAGAGTTGCCCCCACCCTCCTTGCCTTTCGCAAGCTCCTTAAAACCCACCTCTGTTGTCAGGCATGGGGGAATTGAAAATTTTTCCTCCCTTCCCCCTAGGCTTACAGAATTTATACAGGGTATGTTTGTTGGTATGATTGGTGTCTTAAATTGGGGTTTTTTAGATTACTTTTTAATATTAGATTTGTTACATTGTTTTTTATTGTTGTTGTTAGCCGCCCTGAGTCTTCGGAGGGGGCGGCATATAAATCTAAATAAACTAAACTAACTAAACGGAGAGGGGCGGCATACAAATCCAAATAATAAATAAATAAATAAATAAATAAACTACTATTTTTCCACAACCAAAAATATCGCCAACAAATGTATTGATGCTAAGGACCACCATGCTAGTCTGGTTTATCTCAAAAGAAATCAAAATAGGAGCGTTTTTTGCTACTTTAGCATCTGTTCTTATACTTGATTTTAAACCATTATCTCATAAGTATCCTAGCAACAGATCTGCCTTTAAGTGGTTGTAAACATGCATTTCAGTGTATTTAGAAATCTAGGCAGAGATCCAAATAACTAGCTATGTGGACCTGTGCTCTGGAAGGTTTCACTTTCTCCTTTAAATGGCAAACATCTTCTGGCATTTCATAACCTACTTGTCAAGCTCCCCATTGTAGAGAAGCTTTGCTTCAGACTTTAATTTGAGAAGTACAAATGTGAAGCTTCCTTAGAGACCTAAAACAAATGGTACAGATCTTTGGATACAGATCCTTTAGGACTGCTATGTCTCCATAGTTGATTTAAGCCTCGTTCATACATCCAGTCCCAATACCCGAGGGCAATAAAATGACCTTTTTTCTCTCTCTCTTTCTCTCTCTCAGGAATATTCATGGCCTGGTTATCACAAAGGGGAATTGCATGCTACACAATTACACATTCTGAGTTTGTGAGACAGCATATGTGTGTATGCAAAGCTAACCTGGATGTTTTACCATTGAATGTTACCCGAGAATGGAACGGAACGGAACAGAATAGAATTTTATTGGCCAAGTTTGATTGGACACCCAAGGAATTTGTCTTTGGTGCATATGCTCTCAATGTACATAAAAGAACAGATAGGTTCATCAAGAATCATAATTTACAACACTCAATGATAGTCTGGGTACAAATAAGCAATTAAATCATATTAGGAACCAGTCAATGTAAATTGTAAGGATGCAAGCAAAAAAGTTACAATCATACGCTTATTAGTGGGAGGAGATGGGTGATGGGAATGATGAGAAGATTAATAGTAACAGCAATGAAGACTTAATGAATAGTTTTACAGTGATGAGTAGAGTGATGGCGTTTGGATAAAAAAACCCTGTTATTCTGTCTAGTTATTCTGATGTGTATTGCTCTATAGTATTGTTTTGAGAGTAGGATACACAAACAAGAGCTGTTTCTCTTTCTCACTGTCATCATTTAATTAAATTAAATTGTGCTTACTGTCCTACTGTCCTTTTGTCTTCTTTTATCATTATTTTCTACTTATGTTATGCATAAACTATCCCATACTTGTTCAATAAACAAACAAACAAATGATGGGGTGAGATCCCGTCCTCAGCCCAGCTCCTACCAATTTAGCACCTTGGAAGCATGCAAATATGAGTAGATAAATAGGTACCACTTTGGTGGGAAGTTAACAGTGCTCCGTGACATCATGTTGGTCATAGGATTGTGTCTTTTGCTAACTCAATAACCGTGAAACAGAGAGGAGCATCCCCCCTTATAATAAGCAACAACTAGCAGAATAAAATCTGCAGGGAGCTCTTTATATTATTTTTAAACAAAAACCTTTTTTTGCAGTATTCTTAAATCTCTGTGTTTAGACCAATGTTTTCCTTTGTGTGTATGTCTGCTTTTCTTATGCTGATCAATAAAGTTTTTCACTTTATATGATTGACTCCTATAAGAAAAGCAAGAAATAAACAGCAGGCAAAATTATTGGGGTGTTGGGAGGGGAAGAGGCAAGCATTTTCCATTGGGGCTACACAGCGAGGATCAGAAATATAAAATTACAGCTTTCACAATTTAAGCTATCACGGATGGCTGCTTGAAAGCATTCTCTTTTACATCTGCATTACCAGAACTCACTTCAAGAAAAACAGTTTTTCTATTTTTTTAACTACTGGATGTATTTTAATTTTCGGGCTTCTGTTTGGTTCCATCCTTCATGTTTGATAAATGTGTTTGCCATTAAATGACCCCTTCTCCTGTGGAGGGTTCATTTGTATTAGTTTATGTAGCAAACCTCATTCGTACAGCGAGTGGACTCTTTCCTTTTATTTTTATTCTGTTTGCTTTGTTGTTGGCATGTATGTGTCGGTGGAAACCCTAACTCTGTCCTAGAGTATGTTCACAAATTAATATTTGGGGCTTTATCAGATTAAACAACACACATGTGATGTATGGCACTGATGCTCATGCAATATTAGAATTAACTGGATTGATTCTTATTTTCTTTCTTTCTTTCTTTCTTTCTTTCTTTCTTTCTGTGTTTCCCTTTCACATATATTCAAATAAAGCAAGCTATTTGCAATTCAAGGTCAAGTTTTTCATATAGGTATTTTGAACAATCTGAGAAGATACAGTCAAATTCTTTACATAGTAAAAAGTAGAGAGACTACTAAGAAGAACTGTAGGGTTTTTTGTACTGAGCTATTTTTCATGACGTAAACTGGCCTACAGATCAAGAAAAGTAATCTAAATTAGTACAAATAATTTTCGTGGATTGGGAAGGCTGCTAAATTTGTTCTGCTCCATGCAGTCTTTTCAATTTTTTTCAGATGTTGTTCCATTGTCTCAACTTTTTGTGAATATTTTGTAAAAAGCCTGTATATAAAAATGTTCAGCATTTTTCTTCACATTTCTTTTGCTATATGCATGTTTAGAAACAATTTTCTCTATTATGTGCCATTTTGTGCACATTTTTTTCTGGAATATATACAAGTTTTACACATCCTTAGAAACTGCATTTTAAAAAATCAGTGTTTGGATACAATTCAACATATGACAAAATTAACTCAATTATCTCAGGCAAGGCAATTTATATTGCAATTATTCAAATAAATGCAGACTGATGCAGATAAAATGGAAGTTGAACATTCGGTGGATACATACAGAAAGGTACCAGGCTAGAAATTAAGAGACTGTGAGTTCTAATCCTGCTTTAGACATGAAAACTGTCAGCCCAAGCCGTATCACAAGTTTGTTGTGGGGAAAATAGGTGGGGGAAGAAGTACTGAATATTTTCATCATTTTGAGTTGTTTATAAAAATAATAATGGTGTGGTATAACTAATTAACTATCTAGCTAACTAAATAATAAACATATAGACATACAGGCAGACAGAAGTGTTAAAATCACATAGAATAACGGGAAAACAGCTTTGTTGTACAAAATAAAGCAAGATGTAGCCTAATATGTTGGATATGAAAATGATGGATAACCATTTGTCTGAAGTAGTGTAAGTTTTCCTGCCTAAGCATGGAGTTGGACTAGAAGACCTCCAAGGTCCCTTACAACTCTTGTTGTTGTGGTGGTTGTTGTTGTTATTATAGATGTATAGCACAAATGTATAAATGTATAGATGTATAGCACAAATGGACATCACCAGCTAGACAATGCTCAGATCAAACTGAAGATACATTCTGCAAGCAAAGTTGAAGATGTTCCATTCAAACGTCTTGGCAAATAGAAAACCAGATGATTATGGGCTCTTTATTCAAAAAATATAGTTATATTAGGAAAAACGAAATAATCAGATAGAGACTTAACAATAGTCCACATGATTATGTGAGAAAGATACAGATTGGATATAATAAGTTAGACTTGATAGAAAGTGCCTGAAAAATTCTGGCCTGAAAGTTTTGAAATAATTAAAGATAAAGCGCATAGAAATATCTCAAACACAAAACAGCAAAACGGTTCTCTATTGATATGATATTAATATGATAAGACAAAAGGCAAAAAGCAATAAAGACAGAAGAGAATGGCCCAAACAAAAGATGAGTGTATTATAAAAGATGCAGGGGATTATATCTTCATTAGCAAAACAATGAAATTAATGATAGCAATCAAATGGGAAAGGTTTTATTTAAGAGAATTGCAGAAATCAAAGAAAGCATTTGTACAAAGATTGATGTGATAAAAGACAAAGAACCCAGAGATCTACTGAAAAAAGAAGATACAAATAAAACTACCATTAATATTTGGAAGAACCAGATAAGAACGAAAATGTTCTCAAAATTGAGGGTAAATATGGACGACTAAACTATACCCAGCTTTCTGGAAATCTAATTAATAATAATAATAATAATAATAATAATAATAATAATAATAATAATAATAATTAATAATAATAATAATAATAATAATAATAATAATAATAATAATAATAATAATAATAATTGTGTTTTGCCCTCCCCAGGCTCCAAAGACTTCCCTGGAGCTGGGGGAGGGTAAAAATGCCCCCCCCATCCCCGCAAAGGCTTTCTGGAAGCCAAAAACGCACTCCCGGAGCCTCTTTGCGAGCCAAAAGTCTGCTGACCAGCACACACATGCATGTTGGAGTTGAGCTAGGGCAACAGCTCGTATACCAGCAAATATGGCTCTGTGTGCTACCTGTGGCACTTGTGCCATAGGTTCACCATCACTGGTATTGATGGCAACCCTTTTTGCCCTCAGGTACCAAAAGGGCGCACATGCATCTGTGCCCATGCCCAAAATGCAATGTCCATCCTTCTGTCATGCATGCATGCACAAGCCCCACTCTGCCCCACCCATAGCCTGGGGAGGGTGAAAAACTTTCTGAATGGCTCTTGGGCCATTTTTCACCCTCTGGGGGCTTCAGGGAAGGTTTGCCATAGGTTTACCATCATGGGTATAGGGTCTCCTGCAAAATCTTTACTAACACACTGTGGGTGTGGCTTACGCAGGACGTCCTCTATTTTCTTTCAACATCTTTCAGTGTAAATTGGGTGCTCTGGGGTGGAGCTCCATTTTCGCTACCCCACTATGTTTCCCCCTGTCTGGGCAGTAGCCCACCCCTGCCTACAAAGTCCTTTTCGGTTCTGTTATTCTATTTATTCTAACTGTTTAAATTCTTACAAGATGACCTAACTAAGATATGCATGTATTTCAGGTGTCAACAAACTTTTTTTTTCTGTAAAGGGACAGGTCACACCCATCCTCTAACTCTATGCAAGTTTGCAAATCCAGGAATGTGGCAGCCATTGAAATAGACTTGGCACATTAGCATAAAGACTGTTGATAGGCTGTCACTGCTGCCATTGCTATCCAAGTTGACCAATCCCTACCCTTAACTTGAGGCTTAACTTTGTTAATCTGCCATTCGCCTGATTGCACTGATGAATGGTAGCTAGCCAGGTGCTAATGTACTTTGTAAGCAGATATTAAAAACACAGGAGTGGCTAAGTGACTGGAAAGATCAATTCCAATGCAAATAATATTAATAATAATTTTTAAAAAACAGAGGTAAAAAAATGCTCAAACTATCAAACCTTTGCATTTATAGCATATGCTAATTTTTCAGCCTATGGGGAAGAAACTGCCAGATGTACAAGCTGGATTGAGATAAGACAGAGATACCTGAAATAACATTCCCAGTAGAAAATGGAAAAATTGAGATTGTTCTTAAAAAGACACATTGTTTAATCGCTTTGGTTTTGGTTTTGCTTGTATTAATTGTAAATTGCTTTTATTAGTTTTGTTTGACAAATGATGTATAGTCTTTAAAAAAACATAAGTCTACAAAGCCACCTCATCTGACTATTGAGGAATTTGTCTAATTACCAGAAAACAGTGAAATAAATTATGTTATCTATACAAATGGGAATATGGAAATTCCTTTCCATTTTACAAAATATGATGTATTCTGTGAAATCAAATATTCTCTGGACTAGAAATGGATCTTAATGAAGGTGGCTTAAGGAGTTTAATAAGTTAAGGCTATATTGTTATCTTTAAAAAATCCACAAAACTAAAAACTGTACTGATACTAGAAAAAATCCTCAGATGCAGTATCCTATTTTATGATTCTGAATAATGCAGTTCTCAAGAGCCTTATGTTATTTTTATTACTTTGAACTTGGGGACCCAAAGTTTTAAATCTAAATACGTTTGATCTCACGTATCACTATTGTTGGTGTTGTTGCCAAAAAACCTTCATAGGTATGACCATGAAGACCCCAAGAATCAAGCTGGATTTCTTTTGATCAGACTACAGCCAAAGAAACTCTTCAGATCTCATTTGTTTTACTGCCTTAGCACAATTGAATACTGTAGGTACAGTTGAATGAATGTTATGAGTAAGGCTAGCTTCAAGGAGCAATCTGAATTTAGAATAATTCCAGAAAAGGTGGGATGAGAGGAATGGGATAGGTGAGGAAAAGAGAGAGGAGGGGCAGGGCAGGGAAAGGAAAGGAAAGGAAAGGAAAGGAAAAGGAAAAGGAAAAGGAAAGGAAAAAGAAAAGGAAAGGAAAAGGAAAGGAAGGGAAAGGAAAAGGAAAAGGAAAGGAAAAGGAAAGCCCTTCATGGCATCGGACCAGAATATCTCCGAGACCGCCTCCTGCCGCACGAATCCCAGCGACCGATTAGGTCCCACAGAGTGGGCCTTCTCTGGGTCCCGTCAACTAAACAATGTCGGTTGGCGGGCCCCAGGGGAAGAGCCTTCTCTGTGGCGGCACCGGCCCTCTGGAACCAACTCCCCCCGGAGATTAGAACTGCCCCTATTCTTCCTGCCTTCCGTAAACTCCTTAAAACCCACCTTTGCCGTCAGGCATGGGGGAACTGAAACATCTCCCCCTGGGCACGTTTAATTTATGCATGGTATGTCTGTGTGTGTGTCTGTTAGCATATGGGGTTTTTAAATGTTTAAATATTTTTAAATTTGTCTGATTGCTTATGATTTGTTTCTACATGTTGTGAGCCGCCCCGCGTCTTCGGAGAGGGGCGGCATACAAATCTAAGTAATAAATAAATAAATAATAATAAAGGAAAAAGAAAGGAAGGAAAAGGAAATGAAAGGAAAAGGAAAGGAAAAGGAAAGGAAAGGAAAGGGGGGAAAAGAAAAAAAGAAGAAATAGCCTTAAGAAATGAGAGTCAAAAATAAGTATAAAGTTGATGGGGAAAATTAATATTTCACAAGACAGAGGGACGTTGAATGCACAACTAACTACACAAGAGCTTCTTCCAACAAAAAATATCTTTTGATCTCAACTGTCCAAAAGATTGCAGTTTTCCAAGATTCATTCAAAATTCAGGATAATCCCATAGATCCTGAATCCAAAACTCCAGTGAAGAAAGAAACCCGCTAGCCAAACCCCTTCTTTGTTTTTGATTTTTGCATTTGTTTGTGTTGCATTTGTTTGTTTTGCAAACAAACACCCTACCAAATCCCAGAACTACATAACTTTCACTCACTCTATAGATCTTGCAGATTTGAACTGAGATGGAAACAAATTAGCAGTGGCAGGGATAACATTTCCCCCCAATTCCTCCCAAACTCTGGTTGTTGTTGTTGTTTTTTAAAAAAAGAAATCAAGTGAAAATGTTTAGGTTATGATATTGGCTTTCACTTGCAGCCTGTACCATAGAAGTAAACATTGCTATAGAACACAAGTCTAACAAAGTTTCTAACCTGAACTTTAAACTCTTAAAAAATAAATAAATTGAGAACAGCTTTCCAGCATATAGAAATTACATGCAATTACTTCAAAAGGAGATGCAGAAACAGGGGTAAAATTGGAAAGCTAAAAAACAAACAAACCCCAAACCATTCACTGGCAATTTCTAAAGCATGGCTTTTAAAGCTTCTAACTTAAATCATTGCCTCCAATAAATCATACTTTTAGACAAGGCACCTCTGTTTCCTTTGCTTTTTTCATTGAAAATAGTTGTTTTGCTAAAATCCCATTTGTCTGTCTAGAGTGTGCAGTGATAACAAACCAAGTATATATCTCATTTATTGCAACATATGTTTTAGAAAACTCTGTGGATTCAACCCAATGTATATTGCTCACAATCATATAGGTTGCTCTGACAACTGAAACTCTGAGTTTTTCCCATTACAGTGTGTGGATTTCTTTTATTTATCCAGGATGAATTTTTGCAGATTTCTTTTGCGAGAAGGAGAAGCAATAGGAGGGAAAAAAATATCTGGAGAGGAACCTTATATGAAGAATCTGGTAACAATGGTGTAATAATGCTAAAAAAGATAGAAAGATTTGAAGAAGAGAATGACCAGCAATCAGTTTTAGATAATGTTCTACTTCATTTTATCGCTTTGTATCTATTTATATTGTATTTTTATTATTGCTGTAAGCCATCCTGAGACCTTCAGGATTGGGCAGCATCGAAGTTTCAAGTTTCAAGTTTTATTGGATTTATATGCCGCCCCTCTCCGAAAACTCGGGGCGGCTAACAACAATCATGAACAATATACAATAAAACCCAATACTAAAAGCAAATTAAAACCCCTTAATATATAAAAACCAGACATACATACAAACATACCATGTATACAGTTGTAACGGCCTAGGGGGAGAAGAAGTCTTAATTCCCCCATGCCTGGCGGCAGAGGTGGGTTTTAAGTAGCTTACGAAAGGCAAGGAGGGTGGGGGCAATTCTAATCTCTGGGGGGAGTTGGTTCCAGAAGGCCAGGGCCGCCACAGAGAAGGCTCTTCCCCTGGGTCCTGCCAAGTGGCATTGTTTAGTTGACGGGACCCGGAGAAGATCCACTCTGTGGGACCTAACTGGCCACTGGGATTCGTGTGGCAGAAGGCGGTCCCTGAGGTAATCTGGTCCGGTGCCATGAAGGGCTTTATAGGTCATAACCAACACTTTGAATTGTGACCGGAAACTGATCGGCAACCAATGCAGACTACGAAGTGTTGGTGTGACATGGGCATATTTAGGGAAGCTCATGATTGCTCTCGCAGCTGCATTCTGCACGATCTGATGTTTCCGAACACTTTCCAAAGGTAGCCCATGTAGAGAGCGTTACAGTAGTCGAGCCTCGAGGTGATAAGGGCATGAGTGACTGTGACAGTGACTCCCGGTCCAGATAGGGTCGCAACTCTATTCGAAGTCGAATAGATAGATAGATAGATAGATAGATAGATAGATAGATAGATAGATAGATAGACAGACAGACAGACAGACAGACAGACAGACAGACAGACAGACAGACAGACAGACAGACAGATAGATACATAGATAGATAAATAGATACATAGATAGATACATAGATAGATACATAGTACATAGATACATAGATACATAGATAGGATACACTGAAGATCTGTGGTAGAAAGGAAGAAAGATTAGAAGAAGAGAATGACCAGCAACAAGATGGATACACTGCATATCGGTCTTAAAATTAAATTCCTTTCATTACAGTAAATTAACAAGAGTTGTGCAAAAACCTGGATTCTTTACCAAAACCTCAAGAGACCACACAAATATTGTATGCAATTATTCATGTAACTAGAAATGGATGGATGCCATTTTGTCCCTTAATTGATGTAAGCCTCATTATATTAAGTTCGGAAAAACTGCTTTTATGCCACTGCTGATTAAGTACTAGAGAATTTTTGATCCTACAAATTGCTATGAGGTACTGGTTACTTTTTTTAATGTTGTAAAATTACTTGACACAGTTAAAGACATGACATACATACAACCCCACAAAAACAAAAGCAAAAACTGAAGTCAAATTAGATTGCCACCAAACTCATAACTGAGTTTCCCCTTATGTGGTCAATTTTTGGAGGCCTGTCCTAATGATTCAATTAGTTCCCTGGGTCCATGGATAAGAGCTTGCTCAATGTTCTGTGACATATTACTGATTAGTATCTGCTGAAACCATTCCTTGGTGAACTTTCTGTGCTATATGGGTTCATATAAGCAATGTGGTGGGTTTTTTTTATGAAGGTGCTGTAATTTGAGTATTTGCTGTACATAGTGTTCTCATAGACGTTAAATGCAACACAAATACAAAAGTAACTTAAATGGGGCTTCCTTCCTTCCTTCCTTTCTTTTCTTCCTTCCTTCCTTTCTTTTCTTCTTTCCTTCCTTCCTTTCTTTTCTTCTTTCCTTCCTTCCTTTCTTTCCTTCCTTCCTTCCTTTCTTTTCTTCCTTTCTTCCTTCCTTCCTTTCTTTCTTTCTTTTCTTCTTTACTTCCTTCCTTCCTTCCTTTCTTTCTTTTTTTCTTCCCCCTTCCCTCTTCCTTCCTTCCTTCCTTCCTTCATTCTGTCATCATTCTAGTGAACACCCCCAATGAAATAAAGGTCTGAGGCTAGAAGTTCCTCAAAGTTCCCATTTTTTTAGAGATACCATGTTGGCAACATCTGGGAAAATCCGAATTTTCCAGAGTTTTCCCACCCAGCTAAAAGATCACAATTGTGCCCCACACCCACAAGCAAATGTTTGTTAGGCCAATTCTATAATACAGTTCACCTGTCTGGAACCTGCATTGCATATGAAACATTAATACAAGTGATAGAGTCCAGAAATATTTCACCAGAAGAATCCTTCACTCCTCCATTCGCAACAAAATACCTTATTCCACCAGACTTGAAATACTGGGATTAGGCAATTAGGCTACCTTTGAAAATTGTTCGGAAACTTCAGATCGTGCAGAATGCAGCTGCGAGAGCTATCATGGGCTTTCCCAAATATGCCCATGTTACTCCAACACTCCGCAGTCTGCATTGGTTGCCGATCAGTTTCCAGTTACAATTCAAAGTGTTGGTTATGACCTATAAAGCCCTTCATGGCACCGGACCAGATTACCTCAGGGACCACCTTCTGCTGCACGAATCCCACAGATCAGTTAGGTCCCACAGAGTGGGTCTTCTCCGGGTCCCGTCAACCAAACAATGTCGCTTGGTGGGACCGAGAGGAAGAGCCTTCTCTGTGGCGGCCCCGACCCTCTGGAACCAACTCCCCCCAGAGATTAGAATTGCCCCCACCCTCCTTGCCTTTTGTAAGCTGCTTAAAACCCACCTCTGCTGCCAGGCATGGGGGAACTAAGATACACTTTTCCCCTAGGCCTTTACAATTTTATGCATGGTATGTTTGTATGTATGACTGGTTTTTATATAATGGGTTTTTAACTGTTTTTTAGTATTGGATTTTGTTGTACTGTTTTTCTGCTGTTGTTAGCCGCCCCAAGTCTGCGGAGAGGGGCGGCATAAAAATCCAATTAATAATAATAATAATAATAATAATAATAATAATAATAATAATAATAATAATAATTTACAACCACATCGCCTCTGATCTGATCTAATTATAGTTCAGAAAATCATATACCAAAATGTCCTTCCTGTTAAAGTCTACTTCACCTTCAACTGCAGCAATACACAAGCACCTAATAGATTCAAACTAAACATAAATAAACCACTCCAAACTCGATTGCAGAAAATATGACTTCAGCAACAGAGTGATCAATGCCTGGAATGCACTACCTGACTCTGTGGTTTCTTCCACAAACCCTAAAAACTTTAACATTAGACTGTCTACAGTTGATCTCTTCCTGTTTCTAAGAGATCTGTAAGGGGCGTGCATAAGTGCACCATCTCTGTCCTACTGTCTTATTGACTTTTTTATCATTAGTTTTCACTTATTTTAAGTTTATACAAACGGCTACTAACCTATACATGTTTTACAAATAACTAAATAAAAATAAATACATTAAACCAGTCTTAAATAAAAACATCCAGGATAATAACATCTCATGTGTTGCATCGAACAAACAATAAATTACATAACTGGTCAATTATGAAAATCACTGCTAATGTTCTTGGAAAAAAATATCCTCAGATATACATTTAGTTATTCATAGAGTTCTTTTGGCCACAGTAAATAAACTCCATTAAAAAAAGACTACATTATCTTGATTAATTCTATATACTATTCTCAAAGCAGAAAATGAAAGCGAAGAATTTATATATGTGTTAAAACAGTAAATAGCAGTTTGGATGCTAATAAGCATTTACAATTGATCCCAGAACCCTGAAACTCTATAAAATACATCATCATAAATCTTTTCAGAAGATATCTGAGCATATTTACAATATCTGAGCAATTTTACAGAAATGTGCTGGAGAAAAATGTCTAACACAATATTATAAATTTAAATAATCATAAAGAAGGCTCCTAAAAGCTGACTGGTATAAACTGAAGTGAGATAAAAGATGCATAAATAAATAAATCCTATTTTTCACCAAAAACTATTTAGGATGCATATTTAGTTGCTGGTTAAAGGATATTTTGAACTTTAAAGTGGTAATCCACCTCAAGATATCATCACCACACCCATAGCTAGGATTGCAATTCAGAAGATATCTAATCAAAATCGATCTGTCTGTCTGTCTGTCTGTCTGTCTGACTGTCTGACTGTCTATTTGCCTACCTGCCTACCTGCCTGCCTGCCTGCCTGCCTGCCTGCCTGCCTGCCTGCCTGCCTGCCTGCCTGCCTGCCTGCCTGCCTACCTACCTACCTACCTACCTACCTATCTATCTATCTATCTGTTTTTATATTTACATATCACCCAACTCCCAAAGGACTCTGGGTGGCTTAACAATAGAATAGAGTTGGACATCACAGGGCAGAGGAAAACTTTATCCTCTTCAGATACACCATACAGTCATGAAATGAAATCATTATACCATCTTTGTTACATGATTGTTCCCTATTAAAAAATCCTTTTCCTTTGATTTGAATGGTCCCTGAGCATATTGGCTTTGTAGAAGGTTATTAGACCAGTGTTTTCAACAAGTTTGTTTTTAAGGAATTGATCTGGAGTCCCTCAGTGTTTGTGTATGCGTGTATTTGTAACTGGGTTTATTTTAATTGAAATAGGTAGGTAGGTAGGTAGGTAGGTAGGTAGACAGACAGACAGACAGACAGATAGACACACGCCTACTTGTAATTACCGCTGTAATTATGTTCCATGGGGAGGGTGCTACAACAGAAAAGGCTCTGCTGATAAACTTCACCAGCTGATATTCCCAAAATGATGGTGCTCAGAGCATGCTCTTCCTACTAGATCAGACAGGACAGGAAAGAGCCGGGGTGGCGCGGCAGGTAGAGTGCTGTTCTGCAGGCCACTGAAGCTGACTGTAGATCTGCAGGTCAGCGGTTCAAATCTCACCCCCGGCTCAAGGTTGACTCCGCCTTCCATCCTTCCGAGGTAAGTAAAATGAGGACCCGGATTGTGGGGGCAATATGCTGGCTTTGTTAAAAAGTGCTATTGCTAACATGTTGTAAGCCGCCCTGAGTCTAAGGAGAAGGGTGGCATAAAAATCAAATAAATAAATAAATAATAAATAATAAACAGGAAGAAAAATTGGGAAGATATGATCTTATAAGTAATCTGATCCTAAGCCTAAATCTTACCTAATGATTAAACTCAGCGGTGGGCTGCTTGTGATGTGAACCAGTAGCAGCGGCTGCAGGAGGCTGAACCCACTCTGCCCACACACCTGCTGCAAGCAAGCAGGATCTGATAGCGACAAGTTTTAGAACCCACTTCTGCCCAGATTCCCAACATGCGGCCCACACCCCACACGGAGGCAATTTCATTTTCAATGGGGGCAATTTGAACCTTGTTTAAACCTAGTTCAGAAGAGAACTTCAGAAGAGAAGGATTTAGAGGTAGTGATTTCTGACAGTCTCAAAATTACACTACTGGTTCAATTCTTTCTAAATAGTTGATGTTCCTATTGTTTAGGAAATTGAAATCTGATCATAATATCCCATGGGATATTTAAAATTGTTAAGTCTGAATGCATAATTAGTGGCAATGACTAACCAGGGGATTATGTTGAGAATATGAGTGATGTTGGACCAAATAAAAAGTTTAAGTGTGGCTTATAAGCAACATCTAATAGAGACCGTATCTTACACATATACTATTGTTTTCTTAATTTCAATATCTTAAATGCATTTTCCCAGGAGAATGTATTTTATTTTACTTGTCCAAAATGTGTCAAGGCTGGATAAGGAACCATGGGGTTAAGAAGCAGGCACAAAGGCATTTCAGGTTGGGATAAATGTTGTATACATTGATCACTTAAAGGATAAGTTCACATCGATCATATTTATTTGAAAGGTAATAGATTTTTGTCTACTTGGGGTATTATGAATTACAGCATATCTAACAATGACTAGCCATAAATTCTACAATTATTGAAGGAATGGCTTCTTGATTGGTTGCATTGACAGTGTTATCCTCCATTATTACAACAGGATAGTAGCGTTTCCAGGTTAGCAAGCAATTTAATTGCCATGATGATTTATTTGCCGAATACAAAGCACTGTTGTAAGCAAAGCTTTTGAATTGTACCTTACAAGCGCCCAAAGTATTATCTGCTAATTAGGTACAGAAAGTGCATATGTAATGTTAGCTAAAACAGTTCAACCTTCTGACACAAGCTTTTTAATGAAAATAAAATAAAATAATTACCATTGCTGTAATAAATTTGGTATCATTTTTATAGGATTAAATACTCTTCTGAAAATGATTTGCCTGTTGAGCTATAAAGTTAGCCTGAAAATAAAAATATGAAAAATCATAAGGTGGAAGTTAAATGTGTCTAGAGTTCAGCCCTATGCATGTTTATTCTGAGGTAAATTTAATTATGTCAATGGGATTTATTTCTAGATGCGTTTGAATAGCACAACTACTCAAATATCATTACTAGAATTACTTTTACTTTGTCTTGGCTCAAGACCTACGAAGAGAGACTGAGGGAACTGGGCATGGATAGCCCAGAGAAAAGGAGGGTCAGAGCGGACATCATAGTAGTCTACAAGTAAAAGAGGGGATGTCACAGAGAGGAGGGGATCACTTTATTCTCCAGGGCACCAGAGGGCCGGATGAGGAACAACAGCTGGAAGCTGACCAAGGAGGAATTCACCATTGAGATAAGGAGGAACTTCCTGACGGTCAGAGCGATCAACCAATGGAACAACCTACCAGCGGACGTTGTAAACTCCAACACTCTGGACATTTTTAAGAGAAGACTGAACTGCCACTTGACTGGTGTGCTATAGGGTTCCTGCTTGGGCAGGGGGTTGAACTTGATGGCCTTCATGGTCCCTTTCAACTCTTAACAATAAATAAAAATAAATAGATAAATAAATAAAATATTTATTGTAACCTCTCATATTGTATTTTTGCCTCTCTTTTTTGAAATGAAATATAGAAGAGTTGTGAGGGACTGGATCTCTTTTTGTCTCAGCCTTAATTAATTTTTATCTTTTCTATCTCTACTTTATACTTATATTATGTTAAACAAACTACAATACAATACTATATTTGTATGACAAATAAAATAAATAACTAAATAAATTACAGATCTTCTTAGTTTGAAGCATATGGTATTGGTGAGTCTTGTTATTATATTATCTTTGCCAGTTTTAAATAGCTGTGGTTTATTTGGACCAGTGGTTCCCAATCTTTTTCCCAAGAGTCTCTAAAATCCTGATGTCCCACCCCCCACAACATATAATTCTTACTATTGAAAAAAGTAAACTCTACACATGCAGATGAAGCCTAAAAGGCCATTAATTTGATTTAAACAAGTTGCTCCCATTAAAAATCAAGTTGCCCCACTGTGGGGCGTGGGTCCGACTTTTTTGGGGGTGGGAATCACCGTTTCACAACATGGAGAACAGCAAGAGATGTCTTGGGCTATTTACTTATTTAGTGTATAGCATATGTATCTACATGGAGGGATGTATGTAGTAGAGTACCCCAAGTCTCTGTTTTAGGCTCAGTACTCTTCAACATCTTCATCCATGACTTGGACGAGGGGATAGATGGGGAACTTATCAAATTTGCAGATGACACCAAACTGGCAGGAATAGCCAACTCTCCAGAAGTTAGGCTCAAGATACAGAAGGATCTTGACAGACTTGAACACTATCTAACAAAATGAAATTGAATGGTGAAAAAAGTAAGGTTCTACATTTAGGCAAGAAAAACAAAATGCACTGGTACAGTTTATGTGGTACATTGCTCAACAGTAGTAACTGTGAGAGGGATCTTGGAGTCCTAGTGAGCAACCATTTAAATATAAGCCAGCAGTATGCAGCACCTGCCAAATAACCCAACATAGTTCTAGGCTGCATTAACAAAGGGATATAATCAAGATCACGTGAAGTGTTAATACCACTTTATAAGGCCTTGGTAAGGCCATTCTTGGAATACTGCATTCAGTTTTGGTCACCACGATGCCAAAAGGATATTAAGACTCTAGAAAAAGTGCAGAGAAGAGCAACAAAGATGATTAGGGGACTGGAGGCTAAAACATATGAAGAACAGTTGCAGGAACTGAGCATGGCTGGTATTATTATTATTATTATTATTATTATTATTATTAATTATTATTATTATTTTTATGTCAATACAACACAGCAAACGAGATCACTATGCTGGATTTCGTATTTCATCACCAGTCGGGCACTTTCCAAGCACCTAGGACTGCGTGATGTAGCAGCGAATTATGTTTGCCGATCCCAATAAAGCGGCCTTTTGCAATTGACAGATGGAGATTTTGTCAATTCCGATGGCTTTCAAATGTCCACTGAGATCCTTTGGCACTGCGCCCAGTGTGCCAAGTACCACTGGGATCACTTTCACTGGCTTATGGTAGAGTCGTTGCAGCTCGATTTTTAGATCTTCGTATTTCACTAATTTCTCTTGCTGCTTCTCCTCAATTCTGCTGCCTCCTGGGATTGCAATATCGATGATCCATACTTTCTTTTTCTCCACAATCACAATGTCTGGTGTGTTATGCTTCAGAATTCGGTCAGTCGGAAGTTGGAAGTCCCACAGTAGTTTTGCTTGCTCATTTTCGACCACTTTTTTGGGATTATTATTATTATTATTATTATTATTATTATTATTATTATTATTATTATTATTTAGACTTGTATGCCACCCTTCTCTGAGGACTCGAGGTGGCATATTAATGAAAAGAAGGACCAGGGAAGACATGATAGAAGTGTTCCAATATCTCGGGGATTGCCCCAAAGAAGAAGGAGTCAACCTATTCTCCAAAGCACCTGAGGGTAGAGCATTTGACAAAATAGACCACAACCTATTTTTTGGTTAAACTAGAAAAAAGTGGGATATCCATTCACAAGATGGATTTGCAACTAGCTTAACAAACCATACTCAGTCAATGGTTCTTAATGGTAGTACTTTTACATGGAGGAAAATAAACAGTGGGGTACCACAAAGTTCTGTCTTAAGCCCAGAACTCTTCAATATCTTCATAAAATATTGAGGTAACAGAAGGGGAACTCATCAAATTTGCAGATGACAGTAAATTGGAAGCAATAGCCAATGCCCCATAAGGTAAGCTCGGGATCAAAAAAGATCATGACCGACTTGAACAATGGGCCCTACCCAAGAGTATGAAATTAAATGTGTAGAAAAGCAAGGTTTTATACCTAGGCAAAGAAACCCCAAAGGTACAAGTACAGATTAGGCAAAACCAGGTCACTATCTTGCCTCTTCTCCTGACCAATGTGCATGAGATTTTTGTCCTCCTTAAACCTCAGAAAGATTTCATATGTTTATTTGAATTTCATCTTACCCTATACTTCATCCCTAAAGAGATCACAGAGGAATATACTTAAGGCAACAAAACAATATAACAAGCCTTGTTACCTGCTGACTTCACAGCAGCCCAAAGAAACACATTTTGACTGTCCTTGTAAATGGAAACAGCGAAGGAACCATAAGGACAAGGTTTTCTTGGAGCTGCCACAGGAAAGAGTAATTTACAGATCATCTTATTATACACATTTCAGGGGACACTGAGAAGAACCTCCATGGAAAGAACTGGTTCTTAAGAAGATTTGTAAGGAAGAAATTGGTTCTTCAGGAAACCTGGATGCATGCCGTTTAAAGCTATCTCAAAAGCAACTCTTTGATTTGTCAACAGACAGCCTCTATATTCCATCTCTGTAAGGAATGTCACAGTAGTATTCTAAACTGGTTAAGATTTTTCAGTCTTCTGCAGAAAGAGCCACAGCTAGAATAAAATATAGTAATCAAGCCAACCAAGGGATGGGTAAGATATAAATCACGAGTACAGGAAGTCCTCAACAGTCAACGAAGCAGTGGAAGTGATGTGCCGGTGCCTGGAGGCTGTTGGGGCCTGGATGGGTGTCAACAAACTCAAACTCAAACTCAACCCAGACAAGACGGAGTGGCTGTGCGTTTTGCCTCCCAAGGACAATTCTATCTGTCCGTCCATTACCCTGGGGGGGAATTATTGACCCCCTCAGAGAGGGTCCGCAACTTGGGCGTCCTCCTCGATCCACAGCTCACATTAGAAAAACACCTTTCAGCTGTGGCGAGGGGGACGTTTGCCCAGGTTCGCCTGGTGCACCAGTTGCAGCCCTATTTGGACCGGGAGTCATTGCTCACAGTCACTCATGCCCTCATCACCTCGAGGCTCGACTACTGTAACACTCTCTACATGGGGCTACCTTTGAAAAGTGTTCGGAAACTTCAGATCATGCAGAATGCAGCTGCGAGAGCAATTATGGGCTTCTCCAAGTATGCCCATATCACTCCAACACTCCGCAGTCTGCATTGGCTGCCGATCAGTTTCCGGTCACAATTCAAAGTGTTGGTTATGACCTATAAAGCCCTTCATGGCACCGGACCAGAATATCTTTGGGACCGCCTCCTGCCGCTTGAATCCCAGCAACCGGTTAGGTCCCACAGAGTTGGCCTTCTCCGGGTCCCGTCGACTAAACAATGTCGTCTGGCGGGACCCAGGGGAAGAGCCTTCTCTGTGGGGCCCCCGACTCTCTGGAACCAGCTCCCCCCTGAGATTAGGATTGCCCCCACCCTCCCTGCCTTTCGTAAACTCCTTAAGACCCACCTTTGCCGTCAGGCATGGGGGAACTAAAACACCTCCCCCTTGCCCATGTTGTTTTGTTGATTGATTGACTGTGTGCCTGTTTTTTATATATACTGTTTTTTATGAGATTATTAATTTAAATTGGAACTGGATGGGTGGGCATTGGATTTGGTATTGTGTACTGTACTGTTTTTTATTATTGTTGTGAGCCGCCCCGAGTTTGCGGAGAGAGGCGGCATATAAATCCAATAAACCTAACCTAACCTAACCTAACCTAACCTAAACCTAACCTAAACCATTTGTTTTGGGAGTAGTCAAAGTTGCAACGGTACTGAAAAAAGTGACTTACAACCAGTGAAGGGCTGCAAATTATTTCACTACCACACTGTGGGCATGGCTTATTGTATGGGTGTGGCTTGATGGCCATGTGACCAGGTAGGAGTGGCTTGCCAGCCATGTGACTAGGTGGGAGTGGCTTGATAATCACGTGACCGGGGGTGGCTTGCCGACCAAGATAGGTTTTCAATAGGTGCTTGGAGTCTTTTTGAGTTGATTAAGTCACATTATTTGAATAGCCACAAAAAGGACAAATGACAGACAGCATTATTTGTTGAGGAGCCCAGTAACATTTTAAAGTTTTGTACTGAACCCACAAGGTTCAGTAAGATAACAGATTAGGCGAGTAGCTCAATTTTCTTTAATTGCTATAAAAGTTCAGTTCTAGGTAATGGTTAAAACGATTAAAGCATTTATGGGTACAAACATACCATTTAATTATTTCCTATTTTAAAAGTAATTAAGGACCATACTAAGGTATTAGAGGAGGAAGGACAATTAAAAAAACTATTAAGTATTCAATAAAGAGTGCATAAACTTACTACCCCCACCGCGTCACCCCCTTGGGGGCAGCAGCCCATTACTGTTTACAACTGGTCCTTGTATGGTCATATAATCAAAATTTCAGCACTTGCCACTTCAGCACTGTATACCTTACAATGGCTGAAGGTTCTCAGGGTCATGTGATCTCTTCCCCTCCCCTTCCTTCTCCCCTCCCTCCTGTTCTCTCTTTCTCTCTCTCTCTCTCTCCTCCTCCTCCTCCTCTCCTCTCCTCCCTTCCCCTTCCCTCTCACCTCTGGAGACATAAATGTTCAGGCAGATTACTTTGAAAATGAAACGGGATTGTAAAAAACAACAACAGCCACAAGAACCATCTAGTGGAGCAAACATGGCATTCCCAAGGGCCCAATATTGTACATCCTTGGTTTGGGTCATGAGATAAGATGACATCTGCACATAACACCTTTTGATACAGTCATCCCTGGCAAAACCTCTCAGGTTTTTAGCTTTATTGCAGTGTAAAAGTGAATTTCTAGCTCCATCTTTTACTCATTTTATGGCACCCCTGGTTGTCACTGCCCTTGACGAAGCAAATGGCATTGGAAATTTACCTGCATTCTGAAAAAAATGCTTACTGAGACATGAATCCTTGGTTGGCTTTCTGGACACGAGAATCCAGTCTTATTACAGACAGATTCTGACAGGGGGGAAAAGAGAGTCCTTGCACCAAGGCTCTTAGAAAATGTTTGCTTAGGTGTGGAACACAGTTGGTCCTTTCCTCAGAAGCTGTTGTCAGTAAATTATGATAGTATAAAATGTACTTTTTTTATCTCTGTGTCACATCAATACTAGCAGCCACAGACACATATTTCAATAATAGGGTTAAAATAATTAAATGCCCAGTCTGTTCTTTGTAAATAATTACTTCAACTGTATTTTTTTACAAAAATATTTATTTTTTCACCAATTACACAATTTCACCAGTTGCAATTATAGTTAGATAGACAGATAGATAGATAGACAGACAGACAGACAGACAGACAGACAGACAGGTAGGTAGGTAGGTAGGTAGGTAGAGGGGGTATAGAGATAGATAGATAGGTAGGTAGGTAGGTAGGTAGATAGGTAGGTAGAGAGAGAGGGAGAGAGAGAGAGGTACATACATACATACATACACACACACACACACACACCATATTATTAAAATATGGTATATGTATGAATATTTATTAATATGGTATATGTATAAATATGTATAAATATTTAAATAATTTAATTTAATTTAATTGTAATAACCAGTCTGTTCTTTGTAAAAAATTCCTTCAATTGTATTTTTTTCCATTTTTTTATTTTTTTCACCAATTACACAAACATCCATACATAGACCATATTATTAAAACTGCCATGCATATTTTTCTATCCAAAATATCAAAAACATATGTCCTCAGGTTTGCTCTGTTTATTCTTTTATCTCCAATATGCTTTCCTTCTGCATTTCATAATACTCCCCTTCCTCTATCTCTCTCTCTTCCCTTAACCTTCTTCTTTCCCCTCTACCTCTTTCCTACATCCCTCTTCTCCCTCTCCCCTTCCTTTCTTTCTCCTTCTTATCCGTCCCGGAGTACATCTCATCATAATCCATTTCATGGTTAGCAGACTCGCATTTTGAGAACCCTAACTCCATTCCAACATCGGAGCTATCTTTTAAACTTATATTTTTTCCTTTATCTATATTTTTTCCTTTATCTATATTTAGGTCCTTCGGGATTAGGCGGTATAAAAGTCAAGTAAATAAGTTATATTTTATATATATATATTCCAGCAGGTATATCTACTATTAGTCTAATGCTGCCTCCTCCTATTTTTGTCGCCTGGGTCTACCACCTCTAATTCCTTCAACTTTATTATACACTGCTCAAAAAAATAAAAGGTTCTCCAAATATCTCCAACATACTACTGAAGCTGCCGTGTTTACAGCTTCTGGAAGTTGGCCCAAAATGTCACTTTCGCTGACTCAGCATTTTGCAACTCTTTACTTGAGGCCTCCTAAAACTCCCAATTTTTAGTCTTTTGAACGAAAATTTTGCACAGCATAGTTTTATATCATAAAGAAACTATGTGCCAAATTTCATCAAAATATGACATGGTAAGGTGGGGATGATCTAATTGGTCCACTTGACACAGAATGACCCTTAATAGGAAAGTGAACACAAGAACAAGAGGGCACAATCTGAGGTTAGATGGGGGAAAGATCACAAGCAACATGAGAAAATATTATTTTACTGAAAGAGATGCTTGGAACAAACTCCCAGCAGACGTGGTTGGGAAATCCATAGTAACTGAATTTAAACATGCCTGGGATATATATATCCATCCTAAGATAAAATACAGGAAGTAGTATAAGGGCAGACTAGATGGACCACGAGGTCTTTTTCTGCCGTCAATCTTCTATGTTTCTATGTTTAATATTTTCTTTTAATTTTCCTAAAATATCTCATTTTCCTAGGAAAGGGGTGGGTGCTAACTTCTTACAACATATTTTAAAAAGTCTGTTTCAGTGGTAGTGTATCTAAACATGCATATATAAGCAGTAATAATGATAGTCATTTCTTAGTGTCATTATTCGATTTAGCACATGGCCAGTATAGCAATCTTTCTCTCCTTTTAAGATTTTCATTTTATGAAATAAACAGGAGGTTGCCTATATATATTTCTTCTCTCTCAACATGCCTTCAAGATGCTAGACTCCAGATGGGGAAAAAATTAATTAGAATAAGAAGATCTCACAAACAAGCCTGGCTTATTAAATAATTAATCTACAATCATTTCCTCTTTTCTCACCCACCCCCTATATCAGTGTTTTTCAACCAGTGTGCCGGGGCACACTAGTGTGCCGCGAGACATGGTCAGGTGTGCCGTGAAGCTCAGAGAGAGAAAGAAAGGAAGAGAGAGAGAGAGAAAGAAAGAAAGAGAGAAAGAGAACAAGAGAGAGAGAGAGAAAGCAAGAGAGAGAGAGAGAAAGAAAGCAAGAGAGAAAGAGAACAAGAGAGAGAAAGAAAGCAAGAGAGAGAAAGAGAACAAGAAAAAGAAAGCAAGAGAGAGAGAGAGAGAGAAAGAAAGCAAGCAAGAGAGAGAGAGAAACAGAGGGAGGGAAGGAGAGAGAGAGAAAGACATAGAGGGAGGTAGGGAGGGAGAGAGAGAGCAAAAAGGAGAGGAAGGAAGGAAGAGAAAGAAAGAGGGATGGAGAGAGAGAGAAAGAAACAGGGATGGAGAGAGAGAGAAAGAAACAAGGATGGAGAGAGAGAGAAAGAAAGAGGGATGGAGAGAGAGGGAGGGAGAGAGAAATAATGTGAAAGGGAGGAAGAGAGAGATATTTTTTTTTGTCCAAACTTTTTTTAGCCCCCCCCCCCCCCCCGCTCAATGTGCCCCAGGGTTTCATAAATGTAAAAAATGTGCCGCGGCTCAAAAAAGGTTGAAAGTCACTGCCCTATATGATACTGCACAGATATGTAAATGACTGCTGACTTTTCCCAAATGTAATGAAGTAGTTGGAAAAAATAATAAAGTACTGCAGAATATATATGGAACATTTGGAGAATTTGATCAAGTGTAAATAGGATGCAAAAAAGAATCAACAGTTTTAGTTTTAGTTTTTATTTTGGTAGATGGACAGACTTCAAGGGTGAGAAGTATTTTTGGCTCAGAGGCATATTTCAAGGCAGAGACAGCCTGTGATTACAGAATGTTTATAAATGTCTATATATTTTGCTCAGGTTTTGTTGCAAGTTTGACGTTAAAAAAAATGCAAGCTTTCTTCCTGGAAATTTATTTTTCACTTTTATTTATTCAGTTTATATAAACAAACAATAATTCTACTCGCATTAAAAAAAGCATGCAAAGTGATTATCAAAACATTTAAGAACCATATTAAATAAAAATACTGCAAGCTCATTTAAAATATAAGTAAAATAAATGCACTTACATAGATCTCAATTTTAATGATGAACCTTAAAAAAAGTCAGAACTAATTAAACCAATTCCAAAAAAATTACATGCTGAACCAGCTATGATGAGAAAAGACAGCTTGTCACTTGGATCATAAAATGTGGGAGCTGGACTAGATGAACTTTGTTTTAATGGTAAAGAGCAAGGAGAATCTTCTAGAAGACCTTTTTATCTATACTCTAGCAGTAAATAATTTCTCCATAATGAAAATTGAATCATGATATTCATAGACAATCTGGTATCTACCAGATATTTGGAGTTATAGTGATTTGTAGCCCAATATATATTTCAGGTTATTAGGTAGCTTTGGTTACTTTGATTTCGGAGAATAAATTATTAATCTTGGCTTCTTTTTTTTTAACTTTTTGATGAAATATGTGTTTATTCTGCTGTTTTCTTTTCCTCGTTTTTCCATCTTTTCTTCTTTAGTTCCATTTTTGCTACTTATCAAGTAGACCAGTCAATCCAAGTCCTGGGCCGTGGATCAGTACCTGTCCATGGCCTATTAAGATCTAGTACTACAAGCAACAGGTGAGAGTGAGTGAAGCTTCATCTCTGTTTGTGCAGGATATGTGTGCAAAAATCATCCTCCCCACCTCTGTCTGTGGAAGACAGTTTTCTTTCCAAAATTGGTCTCTGATACTAGAAAGTTTGAGGACTGCTGTGGTAGACGAATCAGCCATGATTGACATATTAATGAAAGGTTGCTGGAATTGAGTATGTCTAGTTTAATGAAAAGAAGGACTAGTGGTGGCATGATAGCAGTGTTCCAATATCTCAGGGGCTGCCACAAAGAAGATAGAGTCAAAATATTTATTATTTATTTATTTATTATTTAGATTTGTATGCCGCCCCTCTCCGAAGACTCCAAAACACCTGAGGGTGTGGATGGAAACTAATTAGATTAGATTAGATTTATTGGATTTATATGCCGCCCCTCTCCGCAGACTCGGGGCGGCTCACAACAATGGCAAAAACAGTACATAGTAACAAATGTAATATTTAGCAATCTAAATTACAGTTTTAGGTTAAAAAAATTCATAAAAGCAACCGCAATATATATAAAAAACAAGCACACAATCAATCATACACCAAAACAACATGGGCAAGGGGGAGATGTTTCAATTCCCCCATGCCTGACGGCAGAGGTGGGTTTTAAGGAGTTTACGAAAGGCAAGGAGGGTGGGGGCAATCCTAATATCTGGGGGGAACTGGTTAATTAAGGAGAGAAGAAACCTATAACTAAGAAGAAATATCCTAACATTTAGAACAATTAATCAGTGGAACAGTTTGCCTCCAGAAGTTGCAAATGCTCTAACACTGGAAGCTTTTAAGAAGAGATTGGATAACTATTTTCCAAAATGGTGTAGGATTTCCAACCTAAGCAAGAGGTTGGGCTACAAGACATTCAAGGTCCTTCCAACTTCTATTCCATTCCATTCCATTCCTCTCCATTCCATTCCATTCTATTTTACTTGTCAAGAATAAACAATATTCTAAGTGATATTCCATGTAAGGTAAAAGGAGGTTGTGATATGTAAAACAGTGATAATGACTCAGGCTGCAACCTGATTGGGCCAGAGCATTATAAGAAGAAAAGCACCTTGGCAGTGGGTGTGCTTTTGTTGGGTTTGTTGGACGGTTGGTTGATGCTTTAGTTTGTGGTCTGATAGAAGCAATAAGATTGAGCTGCGTACTGATGGTAAGATAGTTAAACCAGAGTTAGTATAACATAGAAACATAGAAGACTGACGGCAGAAAAAGACCTCATGGTCCATCTAGTCTGCCCTTATACTATTTCCTGTATTTTATCTTACAATGGATATATGTTTATCCCAGGCATGTTTAAATTCAGTTACTGTGGATTTACCAACCACGTCTGCTGGAAGTTTATTCCAAGGATCTACTACTCTTTCAGTAAAATAATATTTTCTCATGTTGCTTTTGATCTTTCCCCCAACTAACTTCAGATTGTGTCCCCTTGTTCTTGTGTTCACTTTCCTATTAAAACCACTTCCCTCCTGAACCTATTTGTAAGTAAGGTTTGTTATACCTTCATATACATAGTGAAAATGAAGTATATTTTGTAAATAGAAGAAGAAAGGAAGTATTTTTCTGAATACACTAAAGAGTAAAATTACTTAAACCTGTTCCTGCTGAACTATCTTCATTATTTATCTACGTTAGTTCCTGAATTCCTGGCTGAGCATTCTGGCCTCTATCCACTTCCTATCCACTTGCTTTCAAAGGAAAATTTTCTGGACACCCATTCCATTCCATTCTTCCTTTTCCTCCATGGGCGTAGTAGTAGAAGCTTTAGGATGTCATTGTTCTTTTTCTAGCTCCAATTAAGCATGTTTGTTCTCCTACCACACATTTTGCAGGCATAGGTTTGATCGCCACTTGGTTGGTACACCCTCAAGGGAGGCCTTGCATGTGAGAACAATGCACTTTGGACTGAGTTTTCTCCTGGGTAATTCCTATTTCTTTGAGCAAATATCACAAAAGAAAACCTGGTGGTGTTAAAGTAGGCATGTTATATTTCTACTTTAATATGACGATTACAAGACAACTCTTCTTGGTTACCAATTAAATTGAGTAGGTGTAAGAAAGCCAAGCAACATAAAAATTTATTTCACCACCTGGCTTTTCTCTCAGATGCTCAAAATGAGTATACAAGTAGAGAAATTGCATATTAAACACATCTCTACAAGATGTATCTTGCTTACAAGCATGTGCCCTCTCATATAGCAGTAAATACTGCAGCTGCGAGAGCAATCATGGGCTTCCCTAGGTATGTCCATGTTACACCAACACTCCACAGTCTGCATTGGTTGCTGATCGGTTTCTGGTCACAATTCAAAGTGTTGGTTATGACCTATAATGCCCTTCATTGCATCGGACCAGAATATATCCGGGACCGCCTTCTGCCGCACGAATCCCAGCGACCGGTTAGGTCCCACAGAGTTGGCCTTCTCCGGGTCCCATCGACTAAACAATGTCATTTGGCGGGACCCAGGGGAAGAACCTTCTCCGTGGCGGCCCCGACCCTCTGGAACCAGCTCCCCCAGGAGATTAGAACTACCCCTACTCCTTAAAACTCATTTCTGCCATCAGGCATGGGGAAATTGAGCCTATACAGTTTGTGCATGGTATGGTTGTGTGTATGTCTGCTTTTAATAATGGGTTTTTAGTGTTTTTAAGTTATTAGATTTGTTGTACATTGTTTTATTGTTGCGGTGAGCCGCCCCGAGTCTAGGGAGAGGGGCGGCATACAAAATAAATAGATAGATAGATAGATAGATAGATAGATGGATGGATGGATGGATGGATGGATGGATGGATGGATGGATGGATGGATGGATGGATGGATGGATGGATGGATGGATGGATGGACGGACAGACAGACAGACAGACGAACGAACGAACAAAGAAACAAACAAACATATAAGCACCATATATATAATAACTGAGGCCTTTTACCAGAACATGTGAGTTTAATCAGAACGTGCCAACCGGGCAGGTACAGGCTTAAGAAGCAAACAAGAGTACACAGACTTATATACAGGACGCCTTCTGAGGCAACTACCAATCACATACAGAGGAAACTTCCCGTTTAACAAGTAACTGGGCTTACGCGCCCAATCAGCACCCTGGAGAGGGATACGCGAGCCCGACTCTGACAGCCGGCTGTTGCTGAGCAGACACA
This sequence comes from Erythrolamprus reginae, assembly GCF_031021105.1. Taxonomy (NCBI): domain Eukaryota; kingdom Metazoa; phylum Chordata; class Lepidosauria; order Squamata; family Dipsadidae; genus Erythrolamprus; species Erythrolamprus reginae. The sequence continues at coordinate 381,464 of NW_027248474.1, read as the reverse complement.
GCACTCCTGCCCCTTCGGCTGACACAGACATAATCTTTTAAATACACCGGTCTGCGACAGATTCTCTCGGAGCGCCGGGGCTCTGTGGAGTGTTCTGAACCCTCGATCTCGGCCGGATGGATCGGATTGGGAGCCTGGCCCACCTCCTCTTCCTTGCTATACGTCGAGGAAGGATTTCCTGAAGTTCCTGCTGCCGTGGGCGGTTCCTGAAAACACTCCCCCTGGAACTCATTGGCTTCCCGATCTCCATGCCGATCCTCCCTATTAAGTCTTATCTGATCCAGGTGTCTTTTCCAAATTCGCCCGTCCCTTAGCTCTACCTCGAACGAACGAGGCCCCAGTTCCCTGCATACTGTACCTTTCTCCCAATTCTTTTGGCCCGAATAGGCACGGGCAAATACCACGTCTCCTACAGACACCTCACGTCTGGCAGCTTCTGGCCATTGTACTGTTCCCGCATACCCTGGGTGCAACCTGTCAAGTATAATCCGCAATTTGCGACCCATTAAAAGCTCCGCTGGCGTCTTTCCCGTGGTTACACATGGGGTAGTATGTTGGGCCATGAGCACATCAGCCAATCTAGCCTTCCAAGAGTTCTGGGGCAACCTTTTGAGGGACTCTTTAATTGACCTAACTGCCCGTTCCGCCTGGCCATTACTGGCCGGATGCCAAGGCGAGGTTAAGGCATGTCTAATGCCAGCAGTAGCCAAAAAGGATTCAAATAGGACTGATGTGAACTGCGGGCCGTTATCCGAGACTAGCAGGTCCGGGAATCCATGTGTGGCAAATAGGGTCATCAAGGATTCTATGATGGCCTGTGACTGAGTGGACTGCAACTGGGCCACCTCTACCCACTTGGAGTATGCATCCACGGTGATTAAAAATGTTTGCCCCATGAAGGGACCGGCCAAATCTATGTGCAAGCGTGTCCAGGGGCTAGCTGGTGGTTCCCATGTTAAAGGTTCAGCCCGTGGGGGTAAAGACCTGCTCTCCTGGCAAACAGCACAGTTAGCCACGCACTGCTCTACTTCCTTATCTAATGCTGGCCACCACACGTAATCCCTAGCCAGACCCTTCATTCTAACTATTCCAGGGTGCCCCTTGTGCAGCAGGGACAACACCTGGTTCCTCAGCTTGCCTGGTATAACCACTCTGCCACCCCTTAAAAGAACTCCTCTCTCTACTGAGAACTCCGTGCGACAGCGGAAAAATGGAATGAACTGGTCAACTGGGGTAGAGAGTGGCCACCCCCTCAAAACCCATTGCCTTACCTGGGCCAGAATGCGGTCTTTCCCTGTCTCTCTAGATACCTCGGGGGCAGCCAATACTAATGGCCCGTCTGTCAAAGCAAAAACGGAGCTGGCAGGTGCAGGGTCTGTTAATTCCTCATGTACTGGGCACCTGCTGAGTGCGTCGGCATGTGCGATGTGACGACCCGGTTTGTATGTTAACGTGTAGGTATAATTGGCCAAAAAGACAATCCAGCGTGTCATACGCGGAGACAAGACAGCTGGGCTCTGGCGGTTACCTGAGAGTAACCCTAGCAAGGGCTGGTGGTCCGTTACTAACTCGAACCTTCTGCCATACAAATACTCGTGGAAACGGCGAACTCCCGCCACTAGGGCCAATGCCTCCTTATCTATTTGGCCATAGTTTCTTTCTGCGGTGGCCAAAGTCCGAGAAAAAAACGCCAAAGGGGCTTCCGAGCCATTTGGCAATCTGTGGCTGAGGACTGCCCCCACTCCGTACCTGGAAGCGTCACAGGTGAGAACTAATGGCAGACTAGGGGAATACTGAGCCAGGACACTGTTTGAGGTGAGTATTCCTTTGACCCCTCTGAAAGAAGCTTCCTCCCGCTCCCCCCAGTGCCAAGCAGACCGCTTGTCCAGAAGCCTATGCAACGGCTCTGCCACCGAAGCCTTGTGCGGGATAAACACCGCATAAAAGTTCAAGAGACCAAGGAAAGCCTGCAGCTCCTCCTTCGACTGGGGTCTGGGGGCATCCCAAATGGCCCTAGTCTTTTCAGGGGTGGGATGGATTCCCTTTTCATCCACCCTGAATCCCAGGAAATCAACCTCTGGAACCCCAAAGACACACTTTTTTGATTTGAGCTTCAGTCCCGCTTCTTGGAATTTAAGCAATACCTTCTTAACCCTGCGAAGAAGTTCGTCCTCGGAACTCCCCGAGACCAGGACATCGTCAAAGTAGGGCACCGTGCCTTCCAGCCCATACAGCAACCGCTCCATCAATCCCTGAAACATACCCGGTGCAATAGAGACCCCAAATTGTAGCCTGTGGCACCTGAACACCCCTCTATGTGTTATTATCGCCTGGGCTTCTGCAGTCAAGGGGTCTACGGGGAGCTGCTGGTAAGCCTGGGATAAATCGAGCTTGGCAAAGATCTTGCCATTACCCAGAGTGTGAAGTAACTGCTGCACCACTGGGAGCGGGTATGAGTGGTGAGCCAGGGCCTTATTAACAGTGCATTTATAATCCCCGCACAATCTCAATCCCCCATCCCCTTTGAAAGCGATGACCAGTGGGGTCTCCCAGACAGCCTGGTCAACTGGCTCTAACACCCCTTGTGCAATCAGACGGTCCAATTCGGCATCAACTTTTGGCCTGAGGGGAATGGGCACCCTGCGGGGCTTCAGCCTCACTGCTGGTACTTTGGGATCAAGGCTAAAAGTAATTGGGGTTCCCGTGTAGCAACCCAGCTTGTCATCGAAGACGGAGGGGAATTCCTTAGTAAGCCCTTGAAATACTGATTCCCCTCGCACAGCGTTCACCCCCGCAACAGAAAAGCCCAAAGACTTAAACCAGTCTAAACCCAGGAGGCTGGAGAATGGCCCGTCCACCACCATCAGAGGCAACCTGCCCATGAACGATTTGAATATGACAGGGAATCTGCCTTCCCCCAACACCGGAATGGGCGCCCCTTGGTAGTCCCGTAAAGTCACAGTACATGGCTGCAACCGATTCTTGCTCAATCCGGGCATGCATTTTTTGATGGTGGCCCAGGAAACCAATGAATGCGCGGAGCCCGTGTCCACTTGCATGGAGCAATTCACGCCTCCCAAGCGAACTGTCACGGAGATCTTGTCAGAAGAAACTGAGGTTTTCCTCACAAACGTAGAAGCTGGGCGCGGGCAGCTATAGATGGCATTGCAGTCATCCCTCTTAGTGGAAGAAAATCTCCTCTGCCAACGGGGATTGAAGCCTTGGAACTCCCTCTGCTCTCTAGGGGCGGCTGGAGGGGATCTCCGGGAACGGCAGACTCTCGCAATGTGGCCTCTGGCCCCGCAGCGCCGGCAAGCCGCTTCTTTAAACGAGCAATTTGACCTATAATGGTTTCCCCCGCAACCCCTGCATGGGGACAGAGGGGGGCGGGGGCGACTAGCAGGAGGCTCACGACCCCTAGAAGCACCCAGCCGGCAGACCTCCTCCTCCTCAACTTCGCTGCCGCCCTCCTTTTCCGCAGCGGCTTTCGGGTTCTCTGGCCCCGCTGGCACTTTGGCCGTTGCGTTCACCGAGCTATCCATGGCTGCCAGAGATAGTGTGGAAAGCTCAAAAGCACGAGCTTCAGCTAAAGCTGTCTGAAAAGTCAAATCCCGGGTGGCCAGCAAACGGCGTTTAAGGCGGCCATCCCGGACTCCGAACACTAGCCTGTCCAGCAAGTAATCATTCAAATCCGTAAACTCGCAATATAATGCAGCCCGGCGGAGAGCGGCCACAAACTCATTAATGGATTCACCCTCTGCCTGGTTTCTCTGATAAAAAACGTAGCGCCGGGCACAACGTGACGGGGCTGGGGCATAATGATCTTGGAGAGTTGACAGGAAAGTCTCCCAAGGCACATCGTGGATAGAGACTGGAGCGAATAAAGCTCTGGCCGTCTCGAACATTTCGGGGCCGCAGAAACCGAGAAAATAAGATCTTTTACGGTCCCCAGAAATCTCGGTATACCCATTCGAAATTAGGAAGCAGTCGAAGCGGGCAACGTAGGAATCCCAGGTCTCCCCTTGTGGGTTGAAAGGGGGAAAAGTAAGCTGTACAGACATTGTCACTTACTGCAGACACAGATGCGAAATGGAAATGCAGGGCTGAAATCTCGTCGCCAGTATAATAACTGAGGCCTTTTACCAGAACATGTGAGTTTAATCAGAACGTGCCAACCGGGCAGGTACAGGCTTAAGAAGCAAACAAGAGTACACAGACTTATATACAGGACGCCTTCTGAGGCAACTACCAATCACATACAGAGGAAACTTCCCGCTTAACAAGTAACTGGGCTTACGCGCCCAATCAGCACCCTGGAGAGGGATACGCGAGCCCGACTCTGACAGCCGGCTGTTGCTGAGCAGACACAGCAATATAGAAATAGTAAACATTTATTATGTGATCTGAATGTTTTCCCTTATTTTTATATACCCTTTTGTCTAAAAAAAAATCTGGCTACTGAAGGCAACTGAAAAGCACAACATTCTTGCTGATCTTTTTTAATGCTTCAGGCTTCAAGGAATGGCCACATATTGTAATTCACTCTTTCACTTTTACAGTACCAAAAAGAAATAATAAGAATATGGCTGCCACATTTACGGAAAATATACATTATCTATAATAACCAAGACAAAAGACGATACACCACATAGTTTTAAGACTGCTGAAATATGTTTTTTGGGTTTTTTTGCTGCTGTGTTGAGTTCATTCATTCATTCATTCAATATACTTGTAAACCATTCCTGATTATTATTATAAATGATGGAGAGGCTTACAGCTAATTAAAACAGAAATAGAAATAATTAAACACATCAAATAAAACACAGGAGACATGCAATTTTTAAAAGGGTCCAAAAGCAGAAAAACACAATCAAGACAAAATCTACATTATTGTTATTAATATTGTGACCTGATTAAATAACAATTGATTTTAAGGACTGTCTCTACTTGAACATGTTCATCCTACCCATCAGATCTGGCAGGAGAGGCAATTTATAAATCCTGTCCATTCAGGAGTGCAGTTTATCACAGCCCATGCCCTGTAGGAGTTCACTGTTCCCACCCAGCCTTAACAGACGCAAGAAACAGACTCTTTGTCACAAAAGGACTTTATTTACCTCTTGTGAATTAATAGCATTCACCCACCAAAAAGTCCAAGCAAGAGTCCTGCAAGGAGTTAAATGCAGCAACAGGCCTTATTAGTTCTTTGCAATAATTGCAAGACTGTGAGCTCCCAGCCGAAAGCTGCAAATTAAGTTCTGGCAAGCAGTCTTGGATTCACAAAACACAATGAGCAAAATCTTCAGAAATATGAACTGTGGTCTACTAGAACCACCACTCCTCTTTCCTTCAATTTATTCCCTAGCCAGAGAGGGATCATTCAGCATCCACATGTACTTTGCTTCCCAAGTTGACCCCTTGTCCTCTTCCTCTCCTTCCTTCCTTCCTTCCTTCCTTCCTTCCTTCCTTCCTACTTTCTTTCCTTTCTTCATTCCTTTTCCTTCCTTCCTACTTTCTTTCTTTCCTTCCTTCCTTTCTATTTTCTTTCCTTCCTTCCTTCCTTTTCCTTCCTTCCTTCCTTCCTCTCCTTCCTTCCTCTCCTTTCTTTCCTTCCTCTCCTTCCTTCCTAACCCTCCTTCCTTCCTTCCTTCCCCTCCTTCCTTCCTCTCCTTCCTCTCCTTCCTTCCCCTCCTTCCCCTCCTTCCTTCCTTCCTTCCTTCCTTTCTCTTTCTGTGTATTTACTGTTTAGGTATGTGTTTGTATGCATATATCTACAGACACACGTTATCATTGATTTATAGACTGAAGGAAAATAAATAGCCTTGGATAGCTACATATTGAATCACTAAGAAGCAATTTAAGCAAACGGGATTTTAGCAAGCCTTCTCACTCTTTACAAACACAATTATGCTATACTCAGCTTGCAACCTCTCTATAATACAGAAACAAAGGTGTATTATCTTCTTGATTCCTGGTCTTCAAACAGTGGTTTAGCTTCACTTTTTAATTAAAGTATTCATATTTTGCAGCATTTCATGACAATAACAAATACATTGTGTACCTAAAAATATCATCTTAGGAACAGTCCGGTATATATTTACTGAAAAAGTAAGTCAATTATGTTTACTAGGGCTTAATCTCCACTTAGCAGTGGTGGGTTGCTTCAGATATAACCCAGATGTATGAACTGGTAGTGGCAGCCACAGGAGGCTCCGCCCACCCACTCCAGATGCTTCTGCACATGTGCAGAAGGGTCATGTGTACACATGAGCACACGATCCAGTAGTTTGCAACCGATTACTGGTACTTACAATGAGAGACACAGCATGAAATTCCATAGATTTAAGAGCTTACTCTCATATACAGTATATGTGTGAAGAATAGCAATCTATTCTTTATTTCTCCCCTTCTCCTTTCTTTAAGAACGTGCACAGAGACGTATTTAATTACCATAAATAAGTAATCCATGGTTAGTTTACTTAATTAGCCTTAACAAGAGTATCACACCACAAAGTGAGAAATGTGTTTATTCAACAGCTATTTATTCCACAACCCTTCATTACAAAGCTTACCAGAAATTAAACAAATAAAATACAATGAAAAGTATACACTTCAGTAGCTGATAAAGCTACATATTTACATGCATCAGCAATGCCATCAGGAAAACAAGACATTTTGGAATATGCCGAAATGGATATGCTAACCAAAAAATTAGAAGGGAAAGAAGAAATGGACTATGATAGAGTTTGGGATAAATTTTATAATTGGTTCAAACAAAGAAACAATTAAATAAGTGAAATAGAATGCAAGGTTTAAAAGATTAATAACTGATATGTTTATCTCTTTCTTCAAAATTAGAAAATAGATTTTCTCGCTTTTTTGAAGTCTTTTTTAAAATTCTCTTTCAAGTTCTTCTTCTCTAAATTTCTTTTTTCTGTCATAAAATGTACAGTACGTACCGTGAATATAGACAAAAATGTTTTCAATTTGATGTAAAAACATATTCAACTCCGTATGTGCTTCTGAAAAAAATCAGGATGTAAACCATCCCGGATATGTGTATTTTTTTAATGTTATGTTTGTGTGTTTTTATATGTCTGTCTCATTTTTAAAAAAAAAAATTTAAAAGAAATTTAAAAGAAAGAAAACAAGACAAATCTGGTCTGAAAAGATCTAGAAATCCAGACTTCAGATTTTTCTATATCTCTCTGTTGTCACGTAGGGCTGTCTGAATTGTTGTCACTGTAATCAAGCAGCTCTAGTAACTAAGGCTTTTTAAAAAAGGTATATTTTTAACTTAATATCTGATAGACAGTAATAAAAGAATTGGGTAAATATGGCATCTAGGAAAAAAAACCATGCTGGTGTCACCATGATTTTTAAAAGTGCTGATAATCCAAATAGCTGTTCATCTTGGCATCCCACTGACTTGTAGATGTCACACTGTCACAAGAATATTTCAGCCTCCTCCCCCTGAAGAAGAGATACCGGTAGTAAACAAGCTACTGACCTGGACAGAAATGGACAGGCTAACTTTAGAACTCAAGGACAAAGGTGAGATGGAATATTAGCAAATCTGGAATAAAATATATCAGTGGTTGAAAAAAGGAGGAAATGTCAGGATAGAGAAATATTGATAAATTGAGAATTGAATAATTATTATGTTAATATTTTATTTATTTACTTACTTACTTACTTACTTACTTACTTACTTACTTACTTACTTACTTACTTACTTACTTATTTATTAGATTTGTATGCCATCCCTCTCAGGGTGTGCCACAGCATACAATATAAAACAGTGAATACAGAGACAAATCTAATTAATTAAAAACTACGTAAGCTAAAAAAAACCAATATATTAAAAATCAATCAACAAGTTCAAATCGCAGCCATACATCACAATTATTGGCCAGAGGGTCTAGATCTGATTGCCCCAAGCCTGGCGACATAAGTAACTCTTAAGAGTCTTGAAGAAGGTGAGCAGGGTGGGGGCAGTACAAATCTCTGGGGGGAGCTGACTCCAGAGGGCCGGGGCCCCCACAGAGAAGGCTCTTCCTCTTGGTGCCACCAAGCGACATTGTCTGGTTGATGAGACCTGGAGAATGCCAACTCTGTAGGACCTAACCGGTTGCTGGGTGGGATTCATACGGCAGAAGGCGGTCCCGCAAGTTCTGATATATGATACACAGAAATTGTATTGGGAAGGAGCAAAACCCTGATAAATCACCACTTCTTTTACTGAAGTTTGAAGAGAAAGTCAGTGGTGGGATAAAGAGTGGTGAATGTCTCAAAAAGAAAGTTTTGTTCGAACAAATCATAACATAGAAATGTATATCTTGTGCAAAATATACAGAAGATCACCCCCAGTTTCACAACACAATCTTTCTCGTACCAAAATCCTTTCTTACTGAATTCAGGGGGTTGAACTAGATGAACAAGGTCCCTTCCAACTCTAATAATAATTTAATCTAATCTAATCATCTAATCTAATTTAATCTAATCTGTATCTTAGAGCACTTACATAGGGGCAGCATCTTAGCTGCACCTGCGGACAACACTATCTTCATTTCATATAGATAGAAACATTAAAATCTTGGCTATAACCTGGTGGTAATTAAATCAAGAGTTCATACTGGGAGAAAAATAGGAAAAAAATATGTAATTGGATGGAGCAGCAGTAGGTTGCAAGACCTTGCCAAGTATGCATTTGTGTTACATAGAGAAGGTCCATTTAAGGATTTCAATAAGAGAGCATGATCAAGATATTAACATTTCTTTTATCTTCAAAATCAGGTAATAAATGGTTATTTTTGGAAACTGAGTAAAAATAAAATCACGACCGCTCCCATAAAGGTGGGATATTTACAATCTGAATTATTTTAAAGACTTTTTCCCACAATAGGGAACTGAAGAGCTAACTCACCTTTTCTCTGATGAGGCTAGCATCACAATATCCATCCATATCTAGTGATGGGCGAACCGAACCCGCACAATTCGGGCCCGTACTGAATTTTGCGGTGTTCGGTATGCCGAACATGAACACAATTTTTTTTCAAACTTCGGGCAAAGTTTGGGGTCGTGTTCAGCGTTCGGAGCTTTGACATCACCAGCAGGTTGCTAAGGATGCCAAGGTGATCACTTCCTGGATTACATGGAATCCAGGAAGTGATCACCTTGGTGTCCTTAGCAACCTGCTAGTGAGGTCAAAGCTCCGCCCCTGGAATCTCTTCGTGGGAGGGATTCCCCGTTCCAGTTCGAGTTCAGGTTCAGTTTGGGTTCGACCGAATTTCCGTAAAGTTCGTCCGAACTTGCTAAACCTGAACACCGTTGGGTTCACCCATCACTATCAATATCCTTATATTTAGTGATATTTTGAAATACAGTTCCCTCACTTTTCGTGGGAGATGCGTTCCGAGACCGCCCGCGAAAGTTGAATTTCCGCGAAGTAGAGATGCGGAAGTAAATACACTATTTTTGGCTATGAACAGTATCACAAGCTTTCCCTTAACCCTTTAAACCCCTAAATTGAAATTTTCCATTCCCTTAGCAACCATTCAGATTATTACTCACCATGTTTATTTATTAAAGTTTATTAAAAAATATTTATTAAAGGCAGATGAAAGTTTGACGATGACATATGACGTCATCAGGTGGGAAAACCCATGGTATAGGGAAAAAACCCGCAAAGTATTTTTTAATTAATATTTTTGAAAAACCGTGGTATAGACGTTTCGCGAAGTTCGAACCCGCGAAAATCGAGGGAACACTGTACTCTCTTTTGTTTCTCAGTATCACTGAGCTTTCTTACATGTGCAGCAGAACCCAGCCCCAACTTGGTTGCATTCATATCTATAGATGCTGTGGTGATGACATGATCTGAGGATCTGTATACTGCACGAGTCAAAAAGAGGGCTGTGAAAATATTCACAGACACGTAACATCCTGGACACAAACTGCTTCAACTCCTACCCTCAAAACAACAGTATAGAGCACTGCATACCAGAATAACTAGACACAACAACATTTTTTCCCCGATTGCCATCACTCTACTAAACAAAAAATTCCCTCAACACTGTCAAATTATTTCCTAAGTCTGCATTACTATTAATCTTTTCACCGTTCCCATCTCCTCCTACAAATGATTGTATGATTGTAACTTTGTTGCTTGCATCCTTACAATTTATATTGACTGGTTCCTATTGTGATTTGATTGCTTATTTTATACCCAGGCTATCATTAAATGTTGTACCTTATGATTCTTAATGAATTTATCTTTTCTTTTATGTACACTGAGAACAGATGCACCAAGAAAAATTCCTTGTGTGTCCAATCACACTTGGCCAATAAAAAGTCTATTCTATTCTATTCTATTCTATTCTATTCTAGTCTAGTCTAGTCTAGTCTAGTCTAGTTATAATCTGGGGACAATGTGATTTGTCCTGAGTGTTTGCTTGGCAAAAATTATGCCAAAAACAACATTGTGGGTGAGTCCTTACTGGGTTAAGTGGAGAAAGTCTCCCCTATTTACAAGATTTTATTTTTAAATGACAAGAGCTTGTTAGGGAATTATTTTGCCAATTGTCCTTATTAGATCTCTTCTCAAATCTGCTCAACTGGGTTAATAGGTGCTAATGATTTATAGATAACCCAGAGGTTTAATTGACCAAATCATTAACGTCAAGGCTGTTTGACACAGAACTAGGTTTTACTAGATAAGAGGCATTTTTGGAAGAAAAAAATAGAAGGGACTTTAGATTTCAGAACTGGTGATTTTTAAAAAAAAAATTCAGTGAAGTAAATATATATTCATAGATGGAGATTTTGGGCTAGCATGGTTACAGGAACAAGGCTTTGGGAAAGTCCAATTGTTTATGGCAATATTAAGCCTAATTTTAAGCCTAATTTTGCCCTTTTTGAGACAGAAGAATATGTGTGTTTGCTTTCCCCAATTGAAGATCCTTTTTTGTATCTAAAAAACTGTTCTCATATCCCTATACTCCACATACTTATTCCCAGATAAAATAAATTCAGATTTTGGTGATTTTTTTTTTTAAAAAAACCCATAACAACCAAAATCTTTACAAGATTGTAATTTACAATTTCAGGAAAGCACACACCTTTTGAGTATGCTACTACAATTGTTCTTCTTAATAAAATTATAGGATATAAATTTTTATTTCTACCTTTTTGGAGTGAATAGAAAACAGAAGTGAACAGATGCAAAAAAACCCCACATGCATCTGTTTTTAAGGATAAAAATATTTAAAGTAGTGGAGCCCTGATCAATATTGGCAGCCAGTTATCAATGTGCAGCAGAGTAGCTATCAGTGTTTCAATTCCATACACATTACCACAGCTGTTTGCCCTAGGGCTGATCAAGTGACAACTTAGCAATGCTTAGACATAGCCATATTTTTACATGGGACTTCCCAGCGGCCTACCGTTTCCATAAAGTAAGTAGCTAATGATTTAAATATTTGCTAAAATCCTCCTCAAACCTGAAATCACCCTTTCAAGTTTGAAAAATGACTTCATTAGCACGAACATATTATTCTAAAGCAGTGCAGGTTTTTTCCCCAAACTTGGCAACATTTCCGAGACCGCCTTCTGCCGCACGAATCCCAGCGACCGATTAGGTCCCACAGAGTGGGCCTCCTCCGGGTCCCGTCAACTAAACAATGTCGATTGGTGGGCCCCAGGGGGAGAGCCTTCTCTGTGGCGGCACCGGCTCTCTGGAACCAACTCCCCCCGGAGATCAGAACTGCCCCTACTCTTCCTGCCTTCCGTAAACTTCTCAAAACCCACCTTTGCCGTCAGGCATGGGGAAACTAAACATCTCCCCCTGGGCCCGCTGAATTTATACATGGTATGCTTGTGTGTGTGTATGTTAGTATAGGGTTTTTAAAAAAACTTTTAATATTTTAATTAATTGGATTGTTTTTTTCACTTGTTGTGAGCCGCCCCGAGTCTTTGGAGAGGGGCGGCATACAAATCCAAATAATAAAATAAATAAATAAATAAAATAAACATTAAGATGTGCAGACTTCAATTCCCAGAATTCCCCAGCCAGCATGAAGCTGAATTCCACACATTAAATTTATCAAATTGATAGAGCTGGTCATCTCAAAAAGGGCGATCCTGGGAGTACATAACAATAGATAAACTAAAAAATGTAAAACCTGCAAATCCAAAATGAAAACCAGTTATCTTAAAAATCCAAAATGCAACTGTAAAATATCACCATAAATTGATGGAGAATTAAAAATGCCCCCTTCAACAATTGCACCACCAAGATAAATCTCTAGTTTCTGGAGGTCATGAGGACATTTTAAAATAAACTAATAATAACAACAGAATTGGAAGGGACCTTGGAATTCTTCTAATCCAACTCCCTGCTTAGACAGGAAACCCTACACTACTTCAGACAGATGGTTATCCAACATCTTCTTAAAAACTTCCAGTATTGGAGCATTCACAACTTCTGGAGGCAAGCTGTTCCACTGATTAATTGTTCTGTCAAGAAATTTCTCCTTAGTTCTAAGTTACAGTACTTCTCTCCTTGTTTAGTTTCCACCCATTGCTTCTTGTTCTACCCTCAGGTGCTTTGGAGAATAGGTTGACTCCCTCTTCTTTGTGGCAACCCCTGAGATATTGGAACACTGCCGTCATGTCTCCCCCGGTCCACCTTTCAAAGGAATGAGTCAATCAATGCTCTATAAGGCTGGTGCAAAAAAGGCATGCCTCTTGGGACCCACCAAATATAAATATCTACCCAACAGCAACATAGAATGCCTTCTCTGGAAGTTCTGATGAGGTGGCCTGATAGAAGTTGTGTGATATGAGCCCTCAGATAGCTGGGTCCTTGGCCAAGTTGCCAAGTTTGAAAAATGTTCTATAACAGGGCTGTTCAATTCAATTCCATTGAGGACCGCATCAGAGTTGTGTTTGACCTTGGGGAGGTCGAGTGTGGCTGGGAAGCATGGCCATGGTGTCCATGACCATGGCATGGTCATGATGGGAGTGACACAGAACTTGTGTTGGCGACCCTTTGATGGCCAAGTGCTAAGGCAGGACTTCCTTGAGACCATTCCTCACATTATAACCTTCGTTCCTTCGTTCCTTCCTTTTCTTCTTTTACATTCCCTCTTCATTCTCCTTTCTTCTTTCTTCCCCTCTTTCCTTATTTTTTCTTCCTTGCTCTCTTCCCATTTTTCCCATATTTTTCTTCAGCTTCCCTCTTTCCCTGACCAGCTTATTTTCAGCCTTGGGGATGGCCTCTTTCAGCCAAGCTTCCCTGAAGCTTCGGAGTGTGAAAAGCAGCACAATGAGCAAATCAGAAGTCTGGTTTTCTGAACTTTCGGTTTGCCCGTTGAGCTGCATTTTTCACCGTCCCAGGCATCGTGAGGCCTGTGAGCATGTGCATGGGGGGAGGGAATGGGCGTGGACATGTGCGTACGTGCTAATGTGCACACATACCCCTTTTTGGCATGAGTACCAAAAATGGTTTGCCATCATGAGACTATTAATAATAATAATAATAATAATAATAATAATAATAATAATAATAATAATATTTGTATGCCACCACTCTCCGAAGACTCGGGGTGGCTCACAACCACAAAAATACAATATATAGAGTACAAATCCAATATCAGATAAAAAGCAAAATTTAAAACCCATAAATATTAAAAAACAATTGTTACTGCACAATTACACTATTCTCATGTATTACAGTCAGAAAAAAAAGGTGGGGGGGAAGAGATGGTTAGTCCCCCCCCCATGCCTGATGACATAGGTCTTCAACATCTTGTGGAAGGCGGGAAGAGTATGGGCAATTCAAATCTCCAGGGGGAGTTGATTCCAGAGGGCCGGGGCTGCCACAGAGAAGGCTCTTACCCTGGGTACAACCAAATGGCATTGTTTTGTCGATGGGACCCGGAGAAGGCCAACTCTGTGGGACCTGATTGGCCGCTGGGATTCGTGAGGCAGAAGGCGGTCCCGCAGGTATTCTGGTCAGATGCCATATAGGTTCTCAATCTGGGGGTCGGGACTCCTTTTGAAGTTGAACGACTTTCACAGGGGTCTCCTAAGACCATGAGAAAAGACAAATTTCCCATGGTGTTAGGAACTAAAGTGTCTATTCTGGTGCCTGGAACATACTTTTACAATCCGACCAATCAGGTGTTTTCAGTGGGGCTGTACCTCTGAACCTCCTGCCAATCAGCTTAATGCTCTGTTGGGTGAATTGGCACTAGACCTATGGTTGAGGTCAACACAATATATTAAAGGATGGCGGCATTAGAAAGGTTGAGAACCACTCGATGTTAACTTGTAAGAATCCTGAAGAAGGTACTTTTCATGTACGGTTGGATGTCTCAAAGAATATTAAAAGGAGGGCATAGACACAAGCAATAACAGCTATCTCTTCTGTGAATTTCTCTCAAAGTCATTTAAAAGGTTACTATGTCATGTAGCAATCTATTTTATCTGAAAGTTGCTTGTTATATATTTTCAGACTTTTCTCTTAAGTTACTTTAAATTGTAGATGGTTTTGTGGTTTAATTGTACAGGGCTGATTGTACAGGTCAGTACTTTGCAAGCAAAAACTCATTATACTCCAATTCTATAGAGATTTATGCAGAAGTAAATTCCACTGTTGTTCGTTTCACCTTTCAACCAAATGAGAGTTGAAACTCACATTCTCGAGACATAATTACGCATCCATCTTTTATCTTAGAATGAGTGGGCAGGACAATGTTATATTTCAGCTTATTGATAACTGAAGTACATAATCATCTAAGAAACATGACTTGGTATTTCTTTTTCTTTTTTTTTCAGAAAAAGCATTCCGAGACTGAAGTTAAGTAGTATAAATTGGACTACTCCCTTGTGAAAGAATAGGCTTGTGAAACCATCCAATTTCCTCCTAACTCTAAAGAGTAGATAGGATTATTGTTCATCCTTCTATCCTCTTCTCTTGGGCTGTGAAAAAGGGGTAATCTTTCTCTACCTCCATTCAAATGAAGTTACTGCTTTTCCAGTGGAATGAACACAAGCTATTCAGCACTCCTTTACAGGACTCAGAACATTAATTTGCCACCACCAATCAATAGTCCTTATTCTCAAAAATGAAGCTCATGAATATTCACTATCCCTTTATTTCGTATTTCTGTTTATTTTTGAAAAAATAGCTGATTACACATTTGTTTTAGGATCACTGTTTTCAAAGGCACAATACAACGACGTTGAACTGTAAACCATCATTTTAGTTATCATGGCCAACTAGGTGCATTTGGACAACCCTCAAGCCCCTTTCCTATTTCCCAGGAATATTTAGTATACTACCGGTACCTGTTCTGTCTGGGTCACTCCGTAACCTATGACCAACCCAAAAAGATAAGCCAGACACACCGGTAGAATTCAAATACAGTTTTATAATGATAAAGAGAAAAGAAGCCCACAGAAAATGTCCTTACAAGTCAGGAAAGCACTGGAACTCCAAATAGATACACGAAGGCAATTGTTCATACAGAAACACAGGATCCTTAATGCCAAACGAGGCTGTTGCTAACAGACACCAACCTCCCACGGGTCTTCAAGACTGCTGGACCACGAGCCAGGAACAAAAACGCTGAGAGAAAATGAAGATAACAGCAACTCCACTTTGATAACACTCCACGCTGCCGAAAGGGTCCGCATGCCTTATAAACCCTTCCCTGCTATTGAGGACCACACCCAACCCCCAGGTGTTCCTCATTCAGCGCTGATAATATCTACGCAATTGATTTCTCCTTTGATCTATGCGTCTCTGTCGCATACTAATGATAGCTTGTGCTTCGTCATCCAGTGACTCCAGGGACTCCAGAGAATCCAAGCTACTTGCATGAGATAGCCCTTCCCCAGGGCTCCCAGGCCTTTCTTCCTCGTCACTTTCCTGACTGCTATCTCCCCTGTCTGGCTGCAAAGAACTCTCCCCTCCGCTCTCAGACTCCCCCGGGCATGGGGCCAGCAGAGACGCAGCTGATCTTTGATCTGGCTCAGGCTGAACCACAACACTACCTAAATATATACTTGGAGGTAATGAACTTGTAGATGACCCACACTCTTTCAAAGACCTTGGAGTACTCATATCCAATGACCTAAGTCCTAAAGCCTACTGTAACAACATTGCCAAAAAAGCATTAATCTAATCTTACGCAGCTTCTTCTCTGGTAACATTGATCTGCTAACCAGAGCTTACAAAACATTTGTCAGACCAATTCTTGAATACAGCTCACCTGTATGTAACCCACATTGCATATCAGACATTAATACAATTGAGAGTGTCCAGAAATATTTAATAAGAAGAGTCCTTCACTCCTCCCGCAATAAAATACCTTACTCCACCAGACTTGAAATTCTGAAATTAGACAATTTACAACTACATCACCTCTGAACTGATCTAATCATAATTCACAAAATGTCCTTCCTGTTAACGACTACTTCATTTCCACCACAAAAAGACAAGAGCACGTAACAGATTCAAACTAAATTTAAACCGCTCCAAACTACACTGCAGAAAATACGATTTCAGCAATAGAGTGATCAACGCCTGGAATTCAATACCTGACTCTGTTGTTTCTTCCCCCAACCCCAAAATCCTTAACCTTAGATTCTCTACAGTTGACCTCTCCCCTTTTCTAAGAGGTCTGTAAGGGGTGTGCATAAGTGCACCATTGTGCCTACCATCCCTGTCCTATTGTCCTATTGTCTTTTTTTATCATTACTTTCCTCTGTTATGTTTATATAAACTACTATCCTATACTTGATTGACAAAAATGAATAAATAAAATACCTATGAATCAGGAAATAATAGTCATTCTCCATTCACCTCTTCACTTTGCTTTTAAAACTGTAAATATTAACTGGTAAAACGTATTTTTTTCTTTTGGGCTAAATATTCCATTGTTGTTGTTGTTTATATTCAACTTTAGTGGATGATCTACAGTTCTAATATTATAGGGGAGGTAGGAAAACTCTAGGGAAGGTCTTGCCTTCTCTTTCTGCTCAAGATCCCCATGGACAATTGGTGGGCCACTGTGTGACACAGAATGCTGGACTCGATGGGCTTTGCCTGATTCAGCAGGGTTCTTCTTATGTTCTTATGTTCTTATCCATGTTACCTTGGTCATGCATGACTTTAGATAACTGCCTTGTAGGGCAGCACAAAGCTTTCAAAGGATAATTTGGTTCAGTGGTAATTACCATCAAACCACTCCAATGAAGCAGATCTGCCAAGCAGCATGAAGGCAAAATTATTAGAACCCCCGTGTAAATGTTAGAGCTGAATCTTCAAGTTGTTTGTTTGTTTGTTTGTTTGTTTGTTTGTTTGTTTGTTTATTTAATTTATTTATTTAATATATTTAATATATTTATTTGATTGATTGATTGATTGATTGATTGGATTTGTATGCCGCCCCTCTCCGGAGACTCGGGGCAGCTAACAGCAACAATAAAACAGTGTACAATAGTAATTCAATACTAAAAACGATTACAAAACCATTAATATAAAAACCAAACATACATACATACATACCATGCATAGAATTGTAAAGCCCTAGGGGGAAAGAGGATCTCAATTGCCCCATGCCTGATGGCAGAGGTGGGTTTTAAGTAGCTTACGAAAGGCAAGGAGGGTGGGGGCAATTCTTATCTTTGGGGGGAGTTGGTTCCAGAGGGCTGGGGCCGCCACAGAGAAGGCTCTTCCCCTGGGTCCCGCCAAACGACATTGTTTAGTTGTCGGGACCCGGAGAAGATCCACTCTGTGGGACCTAACTGGTCGCTGGGATTCGTGCAGCAGAAGGCGGTCCCTGAGATAATCTGGTCCGGTGCCATGAAGGGCTTTCTAGGTCATAACCAACACTTTGAATTGTGACCGGAAACTGATCGGCAACCAATGCAGACTGCGGAGTGTTGGTGTAACATGGGCATATTTGGGAAAGCCCATGATGGCTCTCGCAGCTGCATTCTGCACGATCTGAAGTTTCCAAACAAGTTAGCTGCATCTATAAGAGAGTCAAGTCACTTCTGTAGTGCAATGCACTTTGCAGGTGCAAAATAATGCTGCCTGGCATAGGTCCATTCTCCTTTGAGTGGAACCGACTCAGTGCACCTTGAACTATTCTGATATTTTTAAAGGATATTTTATTGGAATTCTATCAATTTTGTTGCTTCAGAGCAATTCACCGGGGATGTTTTCTATTAGCTTAACAAGCTTTTGGCAAGGAATACTGGCCTGACTTTTACCTGAGCCTTTCAACCATGACAATATAATTAAATGTTTTGAACGGTGTTTCAAGTGTGAGACACTAAGAAATGATGAGGAGACTTCTAAGTGGAAAAGGAAAAATCAAATTCATACAGTACATAATAATATCCAGTCCGTCAAGCTCGTTGCCAATAGTGAGTTGCAACTTGCTCTAATTTCATTTGGCAATGTTTCAGGGTTAATCATGATGGGTGTCATCAGATAGGATGGTAAATTAGGGAACCAGTTCAGCTCCTGGTTTGTAATATCCAGAATGGACAAGTTGTCCCATTTTGGAAGACTGGGGTGGGAGTGTTAGGGTGCAATAGCATCTAACATCGCCAAAATAGCATCGCCAAAAAGGCTTCTAGAGTTGTTAACCTGATCCTACGCAGCGTCTGCTCTGGCAATCTCACACTACTCACCAGAGCCTACAAAACTTTTGTCAGACCCATCCTTGAATACAGTTCTGGAACCCATACCACATCTCGGACATCAACACCCTTGAAAATGTCCAAAGATACTTCACGAGAAGAGCCCTTCACACCTCCACTCGAAACAGAATACCCTACGAAAGCAGACTATCAATCCTAGGTCTAGAAAGCTTAGAACTACGACGCCAAAAAACAAGATCTAGGTATTGCCCACAAGATCATATGCTGCAACGTTCTACCTGTCAATGACTACTTCAGCTTCAATCGCAACAGCACAAGAGCATGCAACTGATTCAAACTTAATATTAACCGCTTCCAAACTTGACTGTAAAAAATATGACTTCAGCAACCAAGTTGTCGAAGCATGAAACTCATTACCTGACTCAGTAGTGTCAACCCCTAACCCCCAACATTTTTCCCTTAGACTATCCACGATTGACCTCTCCAGGTTCCTTAGAGGTCAGTAAGGGGTGTGAATAAGGGCACCAGTGTGCCTTCCGTCCCCTGTCCAATTGTCTCTCCTTATCTCATTTATCTTTTCTTTCTTTCAAATATGTTCACCTATACTTTTATATCTTTTCTTCTATTCTTTTCTTTATTTTTAATTATTTATTTATTTATTTTTATTTATTCATTTGTCCAATACACAAATACATAGGAAGAAAAATAGACATGTGATAATATAAAAGAGGGTGAAAGTGAACTTAGAGGAGAGGATATATGAAAGGAAGAGAATATATAAGATAGGTGAAAGAAAGGAAAGACAATTGGACAGGGGACGAAAGGCACACCAGTGCACCTATGTACGCCCCTTACTGGCCTCTTAGGAACCTGGAGAGGTCAATCGTGGAGAGTCTAAGGGAGAAGTGTTGGGGGTTAGGGGTTGATACAATTGAATCAGGTAATGAGTTCCACGCTTCGATAACTCGATTGTTGAAATCATATTTTTTAAAGTCAAGTTTGGCGCGGTTCGTATTATTACATATCTATTCTCTTCAATGTGTATTATGTATTGTACTAAATAAATAAATAAATAAATAAATAAATAAATAAATAAATAAATAAATAAATAAATAAATAAATAAATAAATAAATCTATGCTAATGTTTCTCAACCATGCAATCAGTGAAGGGCGGCAATTTTTTTTACTACCACACTGTGGGTGTGGCTTATTTTGTGGATGTTGCTTGCTGGCCATGTGACCAGGTAGGAGTGGCTTGACCATCATGTGACTGGTTTAAAGGTCGCCAAATTGATGTCACTCACGTCAAGGGCTTGGGTTAAGGTTAGGGTGCCTGACCTCTCCTCGCCTCAAAGAGATACAATTTCCCTATCTATTTACTATTAGTGAACATCCAAAATATACTATTTAATTCTATGTATATATGCCATATGTTACATACATATTACACACAGGCACACAAAAATATACATTATCTACTATATAAACTGTATGTGTATGTACAAACGCACACACTTGCACAGCTCTTCTAAAATTATACTGTGCATAGCTACCGCGGTGCCCGCCGAGAACAAGAACTCACGCAGCCTCTCTGCACTGCCTGTCCAACTTCTCTTCCGGGCTTGGAGCAGCGTGCAACTGGGAAAACAGTCCCCATCCTGGGGAATCGATTGAGGTCACACACCTGTCCCCCTGGCATCCGTGCCTTCCAGGGTGGCGCGCCTCACTATTTGAGAAACACTGCTCTACAGTATTGCAACATAGAAGGCCTTTGGCAATACCACAACTATTCAATATTTTAATAATTTATTCTACAATGCACAGGAAAAATGATCAACTAGCTTTTAAGACAAAGAAGGAAACTTTTCCACCACAGGGAAAATATACTGCTATTTTTGCTCAGCTAAACATGACATTCACTGTCACAGATCCACACCCAATAATTCTGTGATGCAGCGGAAAGAGTGAAACACAACACTTGATGTTAATGGCTACACCGACATCACAAATTACAGCTGTTTCCCAGCAGTAGCCAAAGGCAAGGAAATGTTTTTTTGGGGAAAAAAATAGATTATTAACACAAAGCTGCAAGAAAATCATTCACAATAAGATGTTAATAATAATAAAAACTGATACAAACCAAAAGAAGTGAAAATTACCACATTGATTTAGGCCATTGTAAAGTGAGTAGTGTATTTCTCCACTAGTATCGGATAGACATAACAGTCAACCAAACAGGTTTTCCCACAGTGTTATATTAAACATTTGATTCAGTTTATTGACGATAATAGATGCTTTATGTACCTAAGCAGTTGAAGCTGAGAACCCTAGACTAATTGCAAAATGGGACTCTATAACTCAATGAGATGGTTCTGTGGAAATCAAATTTCTATGACCACGTTACATAGAAAGCCCTTCCTATATTCCAGGTGGTGAGATAGGTGGCCTATAATTTTAATTAATAAATATATTTCTGTATGAGTGTGGGCATAGATTAGCAGGAGTCATACACTTGGCCCTACATGGCATGGGACCAGATTACCTCCGGAACCGCCTGCTACCACACGAATCCCAGCGACCGATAAGGTCCCACAGAGTTGGCCTTCTCCGGGTCCCGTCGACTAAACAATGTCGTTTGGCGGGCCCCAGGGGAAGAGCCTTCTCTCTGGTGGCCCCGGCCCTCTGGAACCAACTCCCCCCGGAGATTAGAACTACCCCAACCCTCCCTGTCTTTCGTAAACTACTCAAGACTCATTTATGCCACCAGGCATGGGGGAGTTAAGATATTCCTTCCCCCTAGGCCATTACAAGTTATGCATGGTATGTTTGTGTGTATGTTTGGTTTTATTATAAGGGTTTTTAGTTGTTTTATTAATTGGATTGTTACATGCTGTTTTTATCATTGTTGTTAGCCGCCCCGAGTCTGCAGAGAGGGGCGGCATATAAATTCAATAAATAAATAATTAAATAAATAAACTTCAATTCCATGGGATATATGTAGTTGATATCTACCTAGGACAGTGATAGTGAACCTAGGGCATGCGCTCTACACGTGGCACGTGGAACTATATCTGAGGGCCCTCAGATATAGTGCTCTCACTGGGCAGCTGATTTTCAGCCTTATTTTCAGGTGTTTTTGCTCTCCCCTGGCTTCAGGGAAGCCTCCTGAAGGCTTCAGGATGCTTCCCTTAACTCTGGGGATGGTGAAAAACAGCCCAACAGGCCAACCAGAAATTTGTTTCCAAACTATCAGTTGGCCTGTTTGACCGTTTTTCACCATCCCCAGGTTTCAGGAGTCTGGAGGCTTCCGTGAGGCCTGTGTGCATGTATGAGGGGCAGTGGTGGATTTCTCCGGGACCACCTTCTGCCCCACGAATCCCAGTGACCGTTAGGTCCCACAGAGTTGGCCTTCTCCGGGTCTCGTCGACTAAACAATGTCATTTGGGAGGACCCAGGGGAAGAGCCTTCTCTGTGGTGGCCCCAGCCCTCTGGAACCAACTCCCCCCAGAGATCAGAATTGCCCCCACCCTCCTTGCCTTTCGTAAACTTCTCAAAACCCACCTCTGCCGTCAGGCATGGGGGAATTGAAATATCTTCCCCAGGCCTATATAATTTATGTATGGTGTGTTGTGTGCATGTTTCTTAAATTATGGGTTTTTAACTTCGTATTATTAGATTTGTATTGTACATTGTTTCTATCACTGCTGTGAGCCACCCCGAGTCTGCGGAGAGGGGCGGCATACAAATCTAAATAATAAATAAATACAAATTTAATAAATAAATAAATAAATTTGGGCACATGCACAGAGGGGGAGGTCTTGGGTGTGGGTGTGCACCCTTTTGGCACCCAAGCCAAAAAGGGATCGCCATCACTGATGTAGACTATGAAGTGTAGTTAATATTTTACCTATGCATAGTTTATAGTTTAACCTTTACAAGGTTTGTATGTCGGTCAATTCCAGTGGACTCTGGGCGGCTAACGATATATAAAAAACAATATAAAAGATCACAATATCAGCACAAAATATATTTAAAAAATAGTCAATAAACCCTACCAATAAAATTCAACCATTCAGTCATTTATTCATAGCCCCAGGCCCGCCGGAAATTCCAGGTCTTAATGGCTTTCCAGAAGGCCGGCAGGGATAGTGAGAATCTCTGGGGGCAGTTGGTTCTGAAGGGTCAGAGCTGCCACAAAGAAGGCTCTTCCCCCGGCCCCACCAACTGACATTGTTTGGCAGATGGGACCTGCAACAGGGATGTGTGAGGTAACAGGCAGACCTGTAAGTAGTCTGGCCCTAAGCCATGTAGGGCTTTAAAGGTGATAACCAACACCTTGAATTGCATCTGGAGACCAACTGGTAGCCAATGCAGCTCACGTAGAGTTGGAGTTATTTGGGTGTACCTTGGTACCTCTACTATGGCTCACACAGCTATATTTTGAACCAGCTGTACATATACATATACATATTGTACATACATATACATTCACATATATACTGTGTGAGAGAGAGAAAGAGTGTGTCCTGAGACAATGATCTATCTATTTCACCGACAGTAACAGTTCCACTGGTAGGATACTTAATTGAACTTCTATACCAAGGGTGTCAAGCCTGTGTTGTCATGTTCTTGAGACCTCACCTACAAAAAGATATTGACAAAATTGAACGAGTCCAAAGACGGGCTACAAGAATGGTGGAAGGTCTTAAGCATAAAACATATAAGGAAAGACTTAATGAATTCAATCTGTATAGTCTGGAGGACAAAAGGGAAACGGGGGACATGATCGAAACATTTAAATATGTTAAAGGGTTAAATAAGGTCCAGGAGGGAAGTGTTTTTAATAGGAAAGTGAACACAAGAACAAGGGGACACAATATGAAGTTAGTTGGGGGAAAGATCAAAAGCAACATGAGAAAATATTATTTTACTGAAAGAGTAGTAGATCCTTGGAACAAACTTCCAGCAGACGTGGTTGATAAATCCACATTAACTGAATTTAAACATGCCTGGGATAAACATATATCCATCCTAAGATAAAATACAGAAAATAGTATAAGGGCAGACTAGATGGATCATGAGGTCTTTTTCTGCTGTCAGTCTTCTATGTTTCTATGTTGTCAAATGATGTTTTGGGACGTTTCCCGCCTTTGCTAAATTGGGTGTGCCAGCACATGACAAATTTGGCCTATGGGCCATAAGTTTGAAATCACTATTCTATACAAAGCCTATTCTCGGATAATTATGTCAAGAAATTATGTTTCAGTGTGTTGAAAAGAGAGACTCCTATGAGAGAGAAAAAAAATCATTCATTCATTCATTCATTTTACATAGCCATCTATCTTACAATCACAATCCTGGGTGTCTCAAACAACAACAACAAAATACCATATTTTTCGCAGTATAAGACGCACCATAGTGTAAGACGCACATTAATATTTGGGGAGAAAAAAATTCATTTCATTTCATTTATTGGATTTATATGCCGCCCCTCTCCGAAAACTCGGGGTGGCATATAAATGGGGAAAAGAATCTGCTTATCAGATATTCATCTGGCTAGCATCCTTAGTCTGGTCAGCTTCAGCACATTATTTTATCCCCTGGTTAGAGCTTTAAAAAAAACCATATTCAGAGAGAGTAAAAATGAAAGAGCTTGCAAGCCAGTAAGAGCTGGGAAAACCATTAGCGCCTGGTTAGGGCTATTCGGAACAAGTAGAGCAATGAAAAAAACCTGCAAAGACTTAGGGTTTGGAAAACTTTATTCGCAAAGAGTAACAATGAAAGAGCTTGCAAGCCGGGAAGAGCTGGGAACATTGTTAGCTGGAAAGAAACATTTGGAGCAAGATAGAGCAATGAAAAAAACCCTGCAAAACTTAGGGCTTGAAAAACATTCTTCGCCAAGAGTAACAATGAAAGAACCTGCAAGGTAAGAGCTGGGAAGATCATTAGCACCTAATTAGGGCTGGGGTAAAAAAAAACTTCAAAAAAAAGCTACATTCAGAGTATAAGACGCACCTGACTTTTTAGCCTCTTTTAAGAGGAAAAAGGTGCATCTTATATGCTGAAAAATATGGTAGATGGATAAAACAGAAGCATAGAAAACGATTACAACCAATTAAAACCATAAAATCATTCATATAGCATATTTTAAGTTTATGTCTACATTTATAGCGTACAGGACTTTGGTGATAGTATAAATCTATTCATGTGGTGGCTTCCAACAAATAGTTTGTTAGATTATTTTTATAATCATTTATGACACATAAGCAGTAACTAGAAGGCTAGATAGATGCTACAAGCAACAGACTATCACAATTAACTGAATGGATGCAACAATGTTTTTCTTTATAATATTGTGACCCTAATTTATCTCATTTATGTTAATGAATGGTGGATTGCACAATTATTAGCATGATTGGAAAAAAAAATAACAATATTCCATAAATGTGACTCTAATTCTCACAATTTAAGTTGATCATCCTGGTTTAAATTATTACTTTGAGCCACTGACATAATTTTTTTTTTAAAGTAAAATATTATTCTCCCATAGTATAATTTGTATTAATTTTTCCTTGCATCTAATGCATAAGAAAAGTATCAACAGTGTCATGTTTCATTTATCTATACCTACCTATATATGGGAATCTGAGTAGATTATTCTTTGTCCATCTGCATATTTGTCTGAAATTAATTATATTCTAAATGACGTTAAGTATTAGGCATATGATTAGCTTAACAATGCAATATGCACAATTCACTAGTCAGAGGATAGATATAATCTGAGTATTTTACTCCCTAGCATGCATGGGAGCATATGGCAGGGATAATTAAGTTTCAGTATTATTTCCAATTAATTATAGTCATAATCACATTATCTCCTGTACTGGACTTGAAGGCTTATGAATGTGTCTCAGAGTTCTTTGAGGTTAATGAACAGTGCAAAAGAATTTTATTATCTGAAGGTTGATTATATCAGCACAATGTGCATGTCTGTTTAGATCTATTCCTGTTTACCTGAACATATGTTGCTCTTAAAATCTTAAAATCAACATATTCCTGATATCAGTTCGTCCCATGTATTGCTATACAGGGCAAACTGTAATTCTGCCAAATACAAATCAATCTGAGCCAGATTGAAAACAGAAGAACAATATGGCTCCAGTCAAGATTTCCGCATGTCATAAAAATCATTGGTTGAAGCAACAGAAAGAAAGGAGGCTTGGAGAGTATATTCTGCCTTCTGCCGCACAAATCCCAGCAACCAGTTAGGTCCCATGGAGTGGGCCTTCTCCAGGTCCCGTCAACTAAACAATGCCATTTGGCGGGACCCAGGGGAAGAGCCTTCTCTGTGGTGGCCCCGGCCCTCTGGAACCAACTCCCCCCAGAGATTAGAATAGCTCCCACCTTCCTTGCCTTTCGTAAGCTCCGTAAAACCCACCTCTGCCGTCAGGCATGGGGGAAGTGAGATATTCTTTCCCCCTAGGCTTCTACAATTTATGCATGGTATGTTTGTATCTATGATTGGTTTTATAACAAGGGTTTTTAGCTGTTTTTGTATTGGATTGTCACATGTTGTTTTTACCACTGTTGTTAGCTGCCCCGAGTTCACGGAGAGGGGCGGCATACAAATCAAATAAAATCAAATCAATCAATAAATATTAAAATATTTCTCTGTTCAGAAATCCAAAGGAATGAATATGGATAGCACGTGGTTAAATAAGTTCCAATATCTCAGGGGTTGCCACAAAGAAGAAGCAGTCAACCTATTATCCAGAGCACCTGAGGGTAGAACAAGAAGCAATTGGTGTAGTCTAAACAAGAAGAGAAGTAACTTAGAACTAAGGAGAAATTTCCTGACAGTTAGAACAATTAATATATGGAACAACTTGCCTCCAGAAGTTGTGAATGCTGCAACACTGGAAGTTTTTAAGAAGATGTTGGATAACCATTTGTCTGAAACAGTGTAGGGTTTCCTATCTAAGCAGAAGGTTGGACTAGAAGACCTTCAAGATCCCTTCCAACTCTGTTGTTGTTGTTGTTGTTGTTGTCGTTGTTGTTGTTGTTATTATTATTATTATTATTATTATTATTATTAAGCGGAGGAACAAATAAAAACAGGGTCATCGAAGATAACTTCCCAAAGCAAATTGCAGATCTTTGAAACAATCATGCTGTCATAGAAACAAAGGAAACTGACAGCAGAAAAACACCTAGAAATCCATCAAGTCTACCCTTTGAGTTTTCTTGGGCTGGGTTTTTGTGGGGGTTTTTGGCCTTTTTAATTTATTCAGTTATTATATTGTTAACTAAGGTTTATCACACAGTCAAACAGATGTTCAGACTAGATTTGGCACTATTGTCCACTTATGGGGTCCTTCCAGTAAGGAAGATGTGGATGTTTTATGGTATTACAGATATCGTTGCAGGATGTTAGCTTTCAGGGAAAAGCTGCCTTTTGTCACTGACTGATGGTGAATTTGTCAATGCCAATGGTATTTAAGTGGTAATCCAATTGCTCTGGGATTCAATTACTTATTTTGGGTCTACTTCCCGAGTCTTACTTCCCGAGTCTGCGGAGAGGGGCGACATCCAAATCTAAATAATAAATAAATAAAATAATAAATTCAAGGTACCTTGTTTTCCCCAAAATAAGTCATCCCTGATAATGTTTGTTTGTTTCTTTCTTTCTTTCTTTCTTTCTTTCTTTCTTTCTTTCTTTCTTTCTTTCTTTGTATTTATATGCCGCTCATTCTGGACGGACTCAAAATCAGGTTTTTGCGTGCATGGCAACAAAGCCAAGCACTTATTTCAGGGTTCAAAAAAATATAAGACAGGTCTTATTTTCTGGGAAACACAGTACCTATTACTATTGGAATGATATCCAAGGAGATTCTCAGCCACCCATGGTTGTCTCAGACGTGTTTTTTCAAGAGGCCAGTGGACTTTCTGGTTTTTCTTCGAAGCAGCTAAAGAAGCTTCTCGGATGAGAAGTGAATGTCTTCAAAGAAAAACCAGAAAGTCCAATTGTCTCTTGGAACAACACTTTGGTGACTATTGCAACAATCATTGCTTTCTTTTGCCATAGTCGTTCTATTTCAATTTGCAGGTTTTTGTGCTTTATTATCTTCTCCAGTTCTTTCTTCCTCAGTATCAAACAATCTTCATACCTCACCTTTCTCACACATGTAAGGAAAGCTGCAACAGATTTGAGATGCTATACAACCGGTGAATCCATCAATTTCTCAACTTGTATTTGAACTTCTCCAAAGCAACCTATTGATCTCTACTTTGATGCCCTGGATCAATCTGATTGTTCACTTCAATATTTCTATTTGTACGGATAATTTGCCTGAATCTCCTTTGAATCAAAGCTTTACTTCAACATCTCACCTCATTCTAATGAATACCAAATCAAATTACTTGTCTTTCTAACTTTGTATTATTTGCTTTGATTGACCCATGTTTTTCTGGAAGAGACCTTGATTGTTTAGCTGTGCATCCTTTCTTTTCCTTAGTCTGCAGAGAACAGGAGGTCAATGACTCAGACTAACTGGTGCTGTTAGCTGATCACATCCCTATCACTTTCTAACATGCAATATATGCATCACGCACATTTGATGAAAAAGGCTGGCTATTTGAATATACTGTACTGTAGAAAGTCCATGTGAGAATCAAAAAATCTGCAAGGTTTTTCAGAGGTCATCTAGAATAATTCCTATCTTTTCCCCTTGTTCCTTATTTTTTTTCATGCCACTGGTTCTATCCCTCAAAATAAAATAGCAATTTGGTTGCTGTACCGTTTTCCGTTCTTATTCTCTCTTCTTCTGATATGTCCCTTTTCAAGATGATTTGTGTGTGTTACCTAAGGTATAAACCTCTAGCTTGATTTATTATTAAATGTAGTTAAGTACAGTAAACAAAATTCATGATTCTATCCTTTCCCTTTCTTTAAAAAAAAAACAATTGCCTTCACTTGAATTCCTCGAATGAACATTCAGTACTGTGCAGTTTATTGAACATGACAAAACTTTTAAAAAGGATCGTCTATGATGGCAAGGAAAATCAGATGCCAGCTCGCTCTTTGAAGGGCTGCCAGAGGACAGTCTTTTAATTGAAGGGACGTCCAGTCCAATTTTGTTTTCTAAAAACAAAGAACCATAAAATGGAGAAAGAAGGAGACTCACAGTTGACTATTTATAGTTAGCATTTGCACTGAAAATTGAGCAGGGAGAAATATTTCCTGCTCACTGGTGATTACTGTATTACCAGGGCATGGGCACAATATGGTAATGCTTGAAAGACATCTGAAATGGAAAACTGGCCTCCATGCTTATCCAAAACTTTCAGATGTCTGTCTTTCTGCTCTATTCTTAAAATTTGCTTGAAATTCATGGACAGAAAAAGTAAGTTCCTTTGCTTTCACAGCCACCACTTGGGTCTTTTGGCCATAATTTTTTAATTTTTTTTTTTTTTTAAATTATCATAACTGCATCTATTTTAAGTGGCATGTCTATGGAGATTCTCAGTCATGGTTGTCCCAAAGGTGCTTTATCAAGAGACAACTGGACTTTCAGGTTTTTCTTTAAAGACATTTTGCTTTTCACCCAAGAGGCTTCTTTAGCTTCTTCTCAGTTTTTATTTTATTGATTGATTGATTGATTGATTGATTGATTGTTAGAGTTGAAAGGGACCATGAAGGCCATCAAGTTCAACCCCCTGCCCAACAGGAACCCTATAGTATACCAGTCAAGTGGCAGTTCAATCTTCTCTTAAAAATGTCCAGAATGTTGGAGTTCACAACGTCCGCTGGTAGGTTGTTCCATTGGTTGATCGCTCTGACCATCAGGAAGTTCCTCCTTTTCTCCATGTTGAATCTCTCCTTGGTCAGCTTCCAGCCATTGTTCCTCGTCCGGCCCTCTGGTGCCCTGGAGAATAAAGTGATCCCCTCCTCTCTGTGACATCCCCTCGTATACTTGTAGACTGCTATCATGTCTGCTCTGGCCCTCCTTTTCTCTAGGCTATCCATGCCCAGTTCCCTCAGTCTCTCTTTGTAAGTCTTGGTTTCCAATTGCTTCTTTAAAAAGCACCTTTGCAACATGGCACTTTCTCTAGACTTTTTGACTGCAAAGAGGTGAAGTGCTTCCAGCAAATTTCAAATGTTGAAGTGGTTGAAAGACCTCCAGTCATGTCTGCATTGTCGTAGAACATAGATATGTATTTACTAATTTCAGCTTGGTGAAAAGCAATAGTGCATAGATGTATATACTATCCCATCATGCTTTATAGCACTCTCTGGCAGTTTGCAATGTCAGAATATTGCCGCCAACATGCATTTTACTGACCTTGCAAAGATGGAAGACTGAGTCAACCTTGAGACCATCAGGACTGAACTCCAGGCTGCGGACAGAGTCAGCCTGCAATACTGCTTTCTAACTACTGCGTCACCAGTGATGTGTTCTCCACTGGCTACTGCAAAAGAAAGTATGAGCAGATCAACAAAATGCAAACATATAGACATGCACATATATAACCCAAAGTTGATCCACAATTGATCTAAAGTCTCTTCTCCTAGCCAGTTTGGTGTAGTTTTTTATTTGTTTGTTTGTTTGTTTGTTTGTTTGTTTATTTGTTTATTTATCTGTTTGTTTGTTTACTTACTTACTTACTTACTTACTTACTTACTTACTTACTTACTTACTTACTTACTTACTTACTTACTTACTTACTTACTTAAGTTGGAAGGGACCTTGCAGGTCATCTATTCCAACCCCCTGCTGGTGCAGGAGACCCTACATCACACTAGTCCAATAGCAGTCCAGTCTTTTCTTGAAGGTCCCTAGTGTTGGAGCAAGCCGTTCCACTGGTTGATCACTCTCACAGTCAGAAAGTTCCTCCTTATTTCCAGGTTGAATCTCTCCTTGGACAGCTTCCAACCGTTGCTCCTTGTCTAGCTCTCTGGTGCTTTGGAAAATAATGTGTTCCCCTCATCAGAATTTCTCAAGTATTTGTAGACTGCTATCATGTCCCTCTTGGACCTCCTCTTTGCTAGATTGCCCATGCCCAATTCCTGCAACCTTTCCTCATATGTTTTATTTTCTAATCCCTTTATCATTCTGGTTGCTCTCTTCTGCACTTTTTCTATAGTATCAATGTCTCTTTTGTAGCATGGTGACCAAAACTGAATGCAGTACTTTGGGGGAGGTCTAACTAGGGCGTTATAGAATGGTATTAGCACTTCCCTTGTCTTGGAGTGTATTCCTCTGTTTATGCATCTTAAGATTGTGTTGGCTTTTTTAGCCGCCATTGCACATTGTTGGCTCATGTTTAGTTTGTTGTCCACTAAGATTCCAAGATCTCTCACATGCATTGCTGTTGCCCAGTTTGTATGTGTATTTTGGGTTTTTTTTACCTAGGTATAGGAGCCTACTGTAGTGTAGTGATATGTGTAGTGATTAAGGTGCTAGCCTAGAAACTAGGAGATTGTCAGTTCTAGTCCTTACTTAGGCATGAAAACCACTTGGCTGATTTCGGGTCAATTACCAGGGGACTGTGAGTTCTAATCTCATCTTAAGTATGAAAGAACTGGGTGATTTTGGGCCAATCACCAGGAAATTTTGAGTTCTAATTCCACTTTAGGTAGGAAAATAATCTAGGTAACTTTGGGCCAGACACTCATTCTCATCCCAAACTCACATCACACAGCTGCTGCTATGGAGAAAATAAGGGAAAGAAGCTAATTATGTATAGTATATTTGGCTTATCATTATAAAATAATAAAAAACAATAAAAATAGGCTAATAATAATTTATTACTAATCCTGTTGAAATGTACTTTCAAAGGCATTTTGCTTTATCACCCAAATCACACACATTGTGCATGCCATCATGTGCTAACATTTCCTTTAGCCCCATGAATTGTTGGTATTGAGTTATTATGGAGCTGGGCAATTTCACAAGTTTTGATGAATAAATAAGCCTTTTTCAAGTATAACCAGGAGTTTGGGAAAATCATATAAAATGCATGTACTGCTCTGTTCCCTTTTCAGCTGACTGAATAATCAACCACACAGTCAAGGAATTCAACTTAAATGTTTTCTTATATTTGTTATGTGATTGCCCCAGGCCTCATATAATCAAAATGTTTCCTTCTTGGATGCCAGTTGTATTCCTGAATGAATGGAGAAATTGCTTCAATTTGAGATTTATCTGCCAACTTTTGGGGACTTGGCAGAACATTTCCAAATCCTTCAGCTAACTGGTATAAATGTGGATATGATGGGCTTTCTTCAGATCTCCCATTGATCCTTCAATAGTTGGCTTTGGTGTATGGCTATTGTATTTCATTGTTATGATCTGGATGGTTTTTATGATGAGTTGGGCAAGGAAGAAAATTTAGAGTATAAATAAATATAAATCCTGATAAATAAATATCAATCCTCAAAATTAGAGGAGCATAACATGAAAACATCCAAAAGAGCCCTTCACTCCTCCACTCGAAACAGAATATCCTAGGTACGAAAATAGACTAACAATCCTGGGTCTAGAAAGCTTAGAACTACAGCGCCTAAAACACGATTTAAGTATTGCCCACAAGATCATATGCTGCAACGTCCTACCGGTCAATGACTACTTCAGCTTCAACCGCAACAACACAAGAGCACGCAACAGATTCAAACTTAATATTAACCGCTCCAAACTTGACTGTAAAAAATATGACTTTAACAATCGAGTTGTCGAAGCGTGGAACTCATTACCGGACTCAATAGTGTCAACCCCTAACCCCCAACATTTCTCCCTTAGACTATCCATGATTGACCTCTCCAGGTTCCTAAGAGGTCAGTAAGGGGCGTACATAAGTGCACTAGTGTGCCTTTCGTCCCCTGTCCAATTGTCTTTCCTTTATCTCATATATCATATATATTTTCTTCCTTTCATATATCTTCTCCTCTATTTTTACATATTATCTTTATATATATTACTTCATGTCTATTCTCTTCCATATGTACTGTGTATTGGACAAATGAATAAATAAATAAAATAAATACATGTAAACATTGAATAAACCAGAGGTCCTCAAACTTGGCAACCTTAAAACTTGTGGACTTTAATTCCTAGAATTCTCCAGCCAGCTAAATTTTAGAATTTAAAAATTCTAGAAGTTAAACTTCCACAAGTCTTAATGTTGCCAAGTTTGGGAACCCCCGGAATAGACCCATGAGTGTCCCACTGCAATGATAAGGCCAAGTGTAGCCAGCTGTTTGCTAAGTAAGTGATGTTTCTATTTGCTGAACTTGTGACACCTACAATACTGAAGGCAGAATTCTTAAGTACAAAAGTAGGATTATAGCTCATCCTTGGATGAGGCTGGCCCCTGGTTCCTTGTACCTGTTGTTGAAAGTAGGAGTTAAGAAGTGTTGGGAGAGAATCAAGACTGCTCCCTGGAGAGCTGCTGTCAAATGTCAATCAAACGAACAATGCCAGGCTGAATGGGAAATAAATGTGTATATTTTGTGCACTACCTACCTTACTTCAGTTTTGTTGGATTATTTTATTCACCAAAGTATATCTTCACCCTAAGAGTATAGACCAGTTGATGGTAAAGTGGTTTTCAAAAAAAATGTACATATGGCTCTGTGAGGGTTGAAATGCTATCAATTCAGCCTGGTATGGTCATATCGGTAGCGGCTGCTGCTGGTGATTCGGAGAACCAGTAGCGATTGCAGCGTGAGGCTTTGCCAAACTTATTATTATTATTATTATTATTATTATTATTATTATTATTATTATTATTATTATTTAGATTTGTATGCTGCCCCTCTCCAGAGACTTGGAGCGGCTCACAACAAAAACAACAATGTGACAAATCCAATACATTAAAAGACATCTAAAAACCCATTATTAAAAACATACAACACTATCATACCATACATAAACAATATAAGCCCAGGGGTATTTTAATTTTCCCATGCCTGATGACATACGTGGGTCTTCAATAGCTTATGAAAGGCAAGGAGGGTGGGGGCAGTTCTGATCTCTGAGGGGAGTTGATTCCAGAAGGCTGGGGCCACCACAGAGAAGGCTCTTCCCCTGGGGTCCGCCAGACAACATTGCTTAGTCGACAGGACCTGGAAAAGGCCAACTCTGTGGGACCTTATCGGTTGCTGGGATTCGTGCAGCAAAAGACGGTTCCGAAGGTATTCTGGTCCTGCCCAGATGTTGCCATGTGTGAGTGGAGTGTGGGTGAAAAAGCGTGATGCATGCACTTATGAATTGATAGGAAAGGTAAGTAGATTTCACCACTGGATCCGTGATTTTTTTATAATAAATGCCAATTGGCATAAACTTTATTGAAAGCCACATAACCATGCAAAATATATCGCCTTTCTAAATTTAAATTGTGTCACATGATTGGGATATTTTTAAAAGCAGATGTGCATATTCAGAGCCTGCCACTTTTCTCTCCTGTAAATGGTGATTTTAATTACTTATCATGGCCGTGGTTATGTCAGCCAGAGGTTATATGTCAGTTGTATTTTATGTTAGTGATGGATTATTTGAATCTTGGATGAACAATATTTTTGTGGTGCAGTATAATGTCAGCCTAAGGCAATATGCAAATTTAAGGAAATGGATATTTTAAAAAAAAATATATTATGGGCACAATTGTTACAAGTATTGTTCCATAAATATTATGAATCAGAAATTAGCTAGCTTTATTTAAGGCTAATATATTCTAAATAACCAACCCTTGTAGTTAATATTTCAGGGTATCATGGTGATTTAAGGAGATTGGGTTAATTCAATAAATCATTGCTCATTTACCAGTAGCAAAGTATATGGTATCACTACATGCTGAGTTACTTGTTTCTTCCTCACCAGAGCTTGTAAGGGAGGTACTTTTTTAAAATTACACACACACACACACACACATATATATACAGTGATCCCTCGAGTATCGCGAGGGTTCCGTTCCAAGACCCCTCGCGATAATCGATTTTTCGCGATATAGGGTTGCGGAAGTAAAAACACCATCTGCGCATGCACGCCCTTTTTTTCATGGCCGCACATGCGCAGATGGTGGAGTTTGCGTGGGCGGCGGGCGGCACCCAGGGAAGGTTCCTTCGGCCGCCCAGCAGCTGATCTGCTCCGCAGCGCGGCAGCAGCGAGGAGCCGAAGATGGGGTTTCCCCATTGTCCAGGCAAAGGGGAAACCCCATCTTCGGCTCCTCGCTGCTGCTGTGCTGCGGAGCAGATCAGCTGCTGGGCGGCCGAAGGAACCTTCCCTGGGTCTTCCCGCCACCCAGGCAAAGGGGAAACCCCAAGATCGCTTGCCGCTTGCCCGTCACCCGCCCGCCCGGCCCGCTCGCTTGCCGCTTGCCGCTTGCCCGTTCACCCGCCCGCCCGGCTGCTCGCTTGCTGCTTGCCTGTTCACCCGCCCACCCAGCCGCTCGCTTGCCACTTGCCCGTTCACCCGCCCGCCCGGCTGCTCGCTTGCCGCTCGAGAGCAAGTGGGGGAGAGATAGAGAAAGCGAGAGAAGGAAAGAAAGAGATGAGAGAGGGAGGAAGAGAGTGTGAGAGAGGAAGAAGCAAGATAGAGAAAGAGAGAGAGAAAGAAAGATGAGAAAGGAAAGGAGTGATGTCATCGGGTGGAAAAATCGCGATATAGCGTTTCGCGAAGATTGAGATAACGAAAATCGAGGGATCACTGTATATGTCGGATCACCCTGGTATATTGAAGGAACCTCACAGCTCCTTTTTGCCTCTACGCCCAACCCAGGGCCATTTCAAGGCAGTTAATTTATTCTTAGCCGACAACTATATTCTATATGTATCACATGTTTTTTGCTGAAATTTTAAAATTAAGGGAGACTAGGATGGCACCATTTCGGCCTTGTTCTGGCCTCATCAGCTAGCCACACCCTTACTGGGGTTTGATCCGGCAGCTTTTGCCTTGTAAGGCAGAGAGTTAACCTCTAGGCCACGAGACCTGATCCCTTCAGCTCTGTACCAGGGAGCGGCTATATGAACAAGGCCGAAATGGTGCCATCCTAGTCACTCAGTGGGATTCCATGGCTTGTAGTTTCACTTGAATCTGGTTTGTTTCCAATTTGAGTCCTTGGAGAAGGGCGGCATACAAATCTAAATAATAATAATAATAATAATAATAATAATAATAATAATAATAATAATAACAACAACAACAACAATAATAATAAATACCTTAACTAGTATCTCACATTGTCTCATGCACAAACAAATAACATTAACTAAAGGATCAGAGATAGACTATTTATTCTTCTTAATGGTTTGGTGAGATTGAGTTCTTGTCACTTTTTAAATATATCTTGAGGTGAACACATAGTGGCTTTTTTCCCCTTTTTATTTGGCTTTCCACCACAAGTGGGAAGGAAACAGCACTGTTATTTTCAGTGACAACATGTCACACGTGGCTTCAAACAATACAAAACAGGAGCTTGGGCGATATAATGAATGCCTAGCAATCCACCCTAGGCAAGTGATGTTGGAGCAAGGTTTTGTGGTTCCTTTTAACAAAAACAATGGTTGTCAATATGTTCCTGTTCTGCAATCATTCATTAAGTGTCATTCCAGATGTTTGTTGTGGCTTCTGCTAGCTGATGTTACTACAGTACTACCTATTCCGTCACACCCTATATGTATTTATAGATATGCATTTATGGATTTGTATGCATTTATGTGTTGGCCCCAGACAAATCCAAGCAGTTTTCTAAGCAACTTTGTCCTCCATCCTAGAGTTACACATTGGGATTTGCACAAAACCATCCAGCCTTTTTAGGCACTTCTCTGTCATACAAACGATGTTCCTTTTTATCTCCCAATAACAATTTTCAGAAATTTAATGAAAAAAGCTGACTAAACATGAAAACAACAGCTCAGTTCTAATATTAACCTCTGGAATATATCCCCATGTATATTTAATTGTTTCTTAAAGTTCACCTTAACTTAAATGCAGTAAGGGCTGACTCTGGGCCAACAGCCCTTACTTAAACTAGTAAGATCTCAACTTAGAGAAGAACCAACTGTAAATAATGTGAAACAGAAAGAGCTTTTTTCAATACAATGAGGTTTATCAAGTCCTGAATGTAAAACCATTAAAGTCACTTAGTTATATCTTATAATTTATTTCTTTTTTAAATTTAGAAAATATTTTTTTTCTGTTAGACCTGTACCTAGTACCATTCAATCTTCAGAGTTATTGGGAGTTGGGTGACCTACAGGTTTATTAAATTCTTAAGTGTTCTGCCGGTGTGTCTCAACCGCCCGTAATTATAGGGCAATTAGTCCAGGAAGACACACACCACAAGATAAAAGGAAAACTCACAAGTTTTTATAAACAGAAAAACAGAAACAGCTCCCTTTTTAAATGTCAAAGGGATTTTCTGGTACACACAAGGCACAGGTTAAATGCAGTCCAATTGCTCACCCAATAACTGGGAAATTGAGTCCAATTCTAAAGTCCAGAGAGTCCACACACACAATCCTGAACAGCAAAAACCACGATCTTGATGAAACAATGAATCAGATAAACTGCCATGAGGCTAAAACACCAGGCTACACTTTTATCTGTAGCACTAATTAAGCAGCCCCACCCAACCACAGGTGGCCTCATTTTCTCTTGTAATAATCCTTCAGTTGTTGTCTCCTATGCATCACTCTATGCATGCGTGGATGTGTCATTAATTCTTGTTCAGAATCCAGGGATGATGCAGATGACTGATCTCCTCCTGGGCTGTCTGCCAAACTCCCCTCTTCCCTGTCACTCATGCTTCCTTGATCAGAGCAGACTTCGTCGGCAGATTCTACTGGGAGCAAAACAGGCCTGCGGCATGTGGATGTCTCCCCCACATCCACCTGCACAGGAGCTGGGCCAGAGCTAACCACAACGATAAGTGTTTGTTGAAACAACAGAAAAAAAGAACACCAGGGTTTTCTGCCAAACTTACAAGGTAGATCTCACAGGAAACATTAACATTATATTGCCAAGTATGAAACTACTTATTTTCTCTTTCACAGTGTAAGAAATGAGGGGGATATCTCTGTGGTCTCTTGCTCCACCCACATTCTGTCTGTGGTCTAAGATCCATTTCATTTGACTATTTCTTGGGTTGCACCTTGTTGCCTATCTCCCAATGATGTTCCTCATACCATTACTCATTTCTTATGAACTTTGCAGGTGCCCTGCAAGCTCTTAAAACTGCTACCTCTTGTTAGCTCTTAAGACTACTTTAGAGTTGGGCCTCATGATTTCTGCTATTTTATGATTTATAATCTATTACTTTATCACTTCATAGGGACATAATAATAGTAACACAGGTAGAATTACTGTGACATAATAATAACTTGCTGTTTTGCTTCTGTAAGAATTGCTTTTCTAAGAATTCGAATTGCCTCACCACTTGCTCCTACCAGTGATCTCACTTCTGTTATCTTGTGGTTTGTTTGTTGTTGTGGTTTTTTTTTAAAAAATAACTCAGTGCCTGGTACCTCTGATGCTAATCACCCAGCCTCTCTGTTGCTAAGCGTTCAGCTCCCCATTCCTTGCTGCATAGCCAGTGCAGGTCTACAAGGCAGGGGGCCAGAATTGGGTACTAAACTGATGTCTCTGAATGTATAAAAGGATGCCATACTTTCCCCAACATGTGGCCTTTCACTGCATGCTTTTTGTCAGTATGTTTTGGAATGTCTACCCAGTTCTTTTTTCCAAGCCTCTTCTTGGGTCTCTCTCTTTGGCATTCTGGTGACTCAGGTACACTTTGGGGACCTTATACTTTGTTGTTTGTATGTATACTGAGAGCTCATGCACCAGAGACAAATTCCTTATACTGTATGTCCAATCATACTTGGCCAATAAAGAATCCTATCCTATTCTGTCTTGTCCTGTCTTGTCCTATCCTATTGTATCCTACCTATCCTATCCTATCCTATCCTCCCCTCCCCTATCCTATCCTCCCCTACCCTACCCCACCCCACCCCACCCCACCCTACCCTACCCTACCGTACCCTATCCTACCCCACCCCACCCTATCCTACCCTATCCTATCCTCCCCTCCCCTACCCCACCCCATCCTACCCTACCCTATTGCAATAGCAATAGCAATAGCTTTATAGTGCTTTACCAGCCCACTCAACATGGTTTACAGATTCAGCCTTTTGCCCCCAACATCTTGGATCCTCATTTTACTCACCTCAGAAGGATTGAAGGCTGAGTCCACCTTGAGATTTGAACTGCCGAGTTGCAGGCAGGCAGCATGCAGCAGAAGTAGCTGCAATACTGCACTCTAACCACTGCGCCACTATGGCTCCTATGCTATTCTATTGTATCCTTTCTTATCCTACCCTTACATACCTACACTGCAAAGTCGTTGATGGGTAAGCGGAAGTGGCATGCGGCTACAGAAAGGCCAAAGCAAGTTCTAAGCTATCAGGGTGCAGAGGTAAACACCCAATGTGCTGGTTGGTTCTGACTTCCGGCTGGGAGATGGGAGAGGACAAGGCACATTCAAACAGTGAACATTACAATTTGCTAGTATATTAACAGAATGCCCTTGCAACTGTTTTCGAAAGAGAGATGTGGAGTGCAGCAGAAGTCTACCATTCTAGCCTTTGCATGACGCAGAATGCGGTAGAAGATAAAAATGTTTGGCCTAGTCAAGGAAGGTTATTTTAATGCAACCCAAGCAAAAGCGGAAGATTTTTTCCATCTTGTCAGGAAGGAAGAAAAAAAGTTTGAAGTGTTTTATCTTGTGTGAATTTTCTAGCAATAATTAGAAGGAAGGCGTAAGGCACAAAGGCTCTTTTTGACAGAAGACTTCAGACCAATTAATACTGGTTCTTAAAGTAAGAAGAAACTAATTCCAGAGAATCCTGGAACAAATTTACAGTACATAATCACACACCTTACAATGTCTGAAATTCACACTGAGAGTTCAAAGTCAGTTCAAACCTCTGCTATTTTACTTCTAATAGTTATGTTGCACTAAAGACCATGGATGCCCATGAATGCTACAACCAGAGTCTTTTAAAAAAAATATGAAGTTTTTAAACTACTAATTACACAGGTTTGCCTAGTGCATCAATTGCGACCCTACTTGAATCAAAAGGGTCTTCTCATGGTCACTCATGCTCTTATCACCTCACAGTTAGATTACTGCAACACATTCTACATTCTACACCTTGAAGAACGTTCAGAACTACAGTTGGTCCAGAATGCAGCCGTGCGAGATGTCGTGGGTACACCTAAGTACACCAACTTTACACCAATCATGTGCAGACTGCACTGGCTCCCGATTGGTCTCCGGGAGCAATTCAAGGTGTTGGTCATTACCTTTAAAGCCCTCTGGAATCAGCTCCCCCCAGTGATTAGGATTGCCCCCACCTTCCTTGCCTTTCGTAAACTCCTTAAAACCCACCTCTGCCGTCAGGCATGGGGGAACTGAGACATCTCCCCCTTGCCTATGTAGTTTTGTGTATGATATGACTGTATGCATGTTTTTATATATTGGGTTTTTTTCTTTTTAGACTTTTTAATGCAAAACTGTTATTTTTAGATTTTAATTGTTAGATTTGTCACCATGTATTGTTTTTTATCACTGTTGTGAGCCGCCCCGAGTCTGCAGAGAGGGGCGGCATACAAATTGAATAAATACAAATACAAATACATGGTTTAGGGCCAGACTATCTTTGAGACTACCTTCTTCCATATAGCTCACAGCGACAGATAAAGGGCCCACAGAGTTGGTCTTCTCCAGGTCTTTTCAGCTAAACAGTGTCGGCTGGTGGGTCCACAGGGGAGGGCCTTCTCTGTGGCTGCTCCAACTCTCTTGAACCAGATACCTCTTGAAATCCAGACTGCCCCCACCCTACTGGCCTTCCGGAAAGCCTTAAAGACCTGTCTCTACCAGCAGGTCTTGGGCCATTGATTGATGATACGTCTTCTAGAACAGGCACCAAAAGATATGTATGATTTTTAGGGTTTTTAAACTGTTTTAAATTGCTTTTTTAGATGTTTGGGGTTTTGTTGTTGCTGTTGTAAGCCGCCCAGAGTCCTTCGGGAGTTAAGTGGCATATGAATGAATGAATGAATGAATGAATGAATGACGTGCAACAGTATCTTGTTGAAAACAAGCTCTTTCCACCTGAAGAGAAAGAAAACTGCCCAAACAGAAGAGGAACAATTGCTCCAACTATGGCTAGAATGCATTCCTGCAGGCTGCCTCTGCTGACTGCCAGCTGACTGCAATTTAGCAGTTCAAATCCAGGTTGACTCAGACTTCCACCCTTCCGAAGTCGGTAAAATGAAGATCCAAATTGTTGGCGACAGTATGCTGACTCTGTAAACCGCTTAAAAAGGGCCATAACAGCACTGTATATAAGTGGAACTGCTATTGCTTGCTAACCATTGCACCAAACTGCATATAATCAGGATCATCTGTTAGATCGAGGCATAGAAGATGTACTCAAGTCTATGCAACATTAAATTGGTTCCAGATAAGGAGCAATTCGGGAGGAGTTAAATTTGAACTGCTTATGGAAAAGAAACAATTCTAAGCTGATGACGACCTTAATTCTGCACACACTTACCCAGCTCTACCTGCTCTATCTATTCTCATGACAAAATATTGTCAAAATATTCAAGATATCCACATGGCAGTTAAAGATATATGTTTTGTCTGATCCCCATAATCTCTTGTGGCGTGGGGTCTGAATGGAACTGGACAGATGTCCTTCCTGTTGCCAATGCAGATTCACAGCTGATACTTACTCAGTGTGCCTAGAGAGAGAAATATTTGTCCCTACCTGGAATTGAACTCACAGCCTTCCTGTAAGGAAAGAGCTCCATCTCTAGACCACACTATCAACCAGAGCAGAATGCCAATGCTCATTGGCCCCAGGCCTTCCAGCAAAGGTGTGTTTTTAAAAACTTTTGAAAGGCCAGGATTCCAAAGGACCAGAGCTACCACAGAGAAGGCCCTTCCCCTAAGCCCCGCCAGGCGACATTGGTTGGTTGAAGGGACCTGGAGAGGGCCAACTCTGTGGGATCTGAGTGTCCAATGGGATGTGTAAGGAAGGAGATGGTCCCATGAGTAATCCCCTTTCTTTTCTTTTCTCTTTTCTTTTCTTCGTTTTCTACTCTTTCAAGTCTTATAGTTTTCCAGTTTTTACTGTTTGTAATAATGTTTACAAAGAGAGAGAGAGGAGGGGAGAGAGAGAGAGACAGAG
The DNA here is from genome assembly GCF_031021105.1 of Erythrolamprus reginae. Lineage (NCBI taxonomy): Eukaryota > Metazoa > Chordata > Lepidosauria > Squamata > Dipsadidae > Erythrolamprus > Erythrolamprus reginae. The sequence continues at coordinate 339,522 of NW_027248474.1, read as the reverse complement.
ATGAGCATAGACTATTCCTAATTTATTGTTTCACTGCATATTCTTTTAATAGAATACATAATCTCCATGAGGTTACACAATATATTCTTTGCATTGTTTGAGAGGCAGGGGGTTGGACTTGATGACCCGCATGGTCCCTTCCAACTCTAACAATAAATAAATAAATAAATGAATGAATGAATGAATGAATGAATGAAATAATAAATAAATAAATAAATATGATTTCCTAAATTACACATCAGGGTGTACAGTTGTTTCTAGGTAAAAAAACCACACCTTCAAGCAATGTAGTGGTTCTATTCTATTCTATTCAAAAGAAACTTAATAGGGTCAAAGCGAAAGAGGCATACACTTATGTGTGTAAAATATACTCCCGCAGTCAAAACACACAAATGCTCACACTACTTCCCACAACTTTAGAATCCATCTTTAAAACAAATTGCTCCCAATAGTCCTTCTTTAAAATCGATTGATTTGCTCTTCAAGTCCACCTTTAGAATAAATTGTTTTGCCCTCCTCCAATCTACCTTTTAAGTAAATTGTTCCATTCCCATAAAAAAAAAACATTGATTTTATTTGGTTGGCTGCTTGGGTGATCTTTGAAAAAGGCAGAGCATGCTGGTGGATTCTCCCACAGGCCCAAGATGAAGTTAGGGAGAAAGAGGCTAGAAATTAGGGGAAAAAAGACGTGGTTTGGCAGCTGCAGTAGAAATGAGTAGCAATGTGGTCAGTGAAGGGCTACCAAAAATTTTACTACCACACTGTGGGCGTGGCTTATACAGGACACACTGCATTTTCTTTCAACATCTTTCAGTGCAAATTAGGTGCTCTGAGGTGGAGCTCCATTTTTGCTACCCCACTGCGTTCCCGTCCCCATCAGGGCAGTAGCCCACTCCTGAATGTAGAGCTTGAAAGGGAGAAGATAAAAGGACTCTAGACTCCGTTTTCAAGACTCTAGATCAGTGATGGCGAACCTACGGCACGGGTGCCACAGGTGGCACGTGGAGACACATCTGCTGGCACATGAGCTGTTACCCTAGTGATGGTCCGACATCACTGCTCTAAATTGTACACTTATGTGTACAAACTGGAATAATTAGCCGCCCCGAGTCTATGGAGAAGGGCGGCATACAAATCTAATAGATAGATAGATAGATAGATAGATAGATAGATAGATAGATAGATAGATAGATAGATAGATAGATAGATAGATAGATAGATTAAATAAACAAACAAACAAACAAATAAATAAATGGTCTTAAGCATAAAACGTATCAGGAAAGATTTAATGAACTCAATCTGTATAGTCTAGAGCAGCGTTTCCCAACCGGACACAGGCAGGTGTGCCGTGAAGCTCCCCGCCCGATCTGCCCCCTCTCCTCCGCCGCCGCCCCCTGCCTTGGGGCGCGACTTCTCTCGCGGTGACTGCGGCTGCAGCTTCAGCTCCTCGGGATGAAAGCGCTCCCAGCCCTCTCTCGCAGCCCCCTGGCTGGGAGCGCTTTCGCTGCGAGAGAGGGCTTTCTCCATCCATTTCGGGAATGCCCGCCCCGCCTCGCCCCGCCCCTCTCTCTCTCGCGCCGCTCCCCTTTTCTCTCAGCCCTCCCTGGCTTCGCTTCTCAATCCCTCCCTCCTTCCGTCTTTCCTTCCCCTCAGCCGTTCTGTCTGGGGGTCTCCCGCTCTTCCCTTCCCCGCCTCCCAGGCTTTGCCTTTGCCACCCCCCACCTCCTTGTTGACAAGGAGTCCTTTGCCGCATCCCGCAGTTCGCACTCGGCTCGAGGCCACTTTCCCTGGCTGCGCTCGGAACCGACAGGCCGCTGCTCTTTCTCTCTCACACTCTCTCCCGTGAGGCGGGGGAAGGGGGAAAAAAGCAAAAGAAACCTTCTTGCAGCGTGCCCGTGCTCGTCCCTTCAGCAGCGAGGGAGGGAAGTCAGAGGGCGAGGGAGCAAGTGAGCGCTCTTATCCTCGGTGCCCTCTGCAGCCTGCCTTCCTTCTTCTTTGCCGCCGCTGAGGGACGGAGAGAAAGATAGAAAGGAAAGAGGGAGGGAGAGATAGAAAGGAAAGAGGGAGGGAGACACAGAGAGAGAGAAAGAGAGACATAGCAAGAGAGAGAGAAAAAAAGAAAGAAAGAGATAGCAAGAGAGAGAGAGAGAGACAAAGAGATAGCGAGACAGAGAGAGAGAGAGAGAGAGAAAGAGACATAGCAAGAGAGACAGAAAGAGAAAGAGAGAGAATGAAAGAGAGATAGCAAGAGAGGCAGAGAGAGAGCAAGGGAGAGAGAAGGACATAGAGGGAGGGAAGGAGGGAGAGAGAAAGAGAGCAAAAAGAGGAAGAAAGAAAGAGGGATGGAGAGAGAGAAAGAAGGGAAGGAAGGAAGAGAGAGAAAGAGGGAGGGAGAAATAGAGTGAAATGGAGGAAGAGATATTTTTTTTGTCCAAACTTTTCTTTAGGCCCCCCCCCCGTGCCCCCCCGCGCCCCCCTGTTCAGTGTTCCCCAGGATTTTGAAAATATGAATAATGTGCCGCGGCTCAAAAAAGGTTGGGAAACACTGGTCTAGAGGACAGAAGGGAAAGGGGGGACATGATCGAAACATTTAAATATGTTAAAGGGTTAAATAAGGTTCAAGAGGGAAGTGTTTTTAATAGGAAAGTGAACACAAGAACAAGGGGACAAAATCTGAAGTTAGTCGGGGGAAAGATCAAAAGCAACATGAGAAAATATTATTTTACTGAAAGAGTAGTAGATCCTTGGAACAAACTTCCATCAGACGTGGTTGGTAAATCCACAGTAACTGAATTTAAACATGCCTGGGATAAACATATATCCATTGTAAGATAAAATACAGGAAATAGTATAAGGGCAGACTAGATGGACCATGAGGTCTTTTTCTGCCGTCAGTCTTCTATGTTTCTATGTTTCAATAGATAGATAGATAGATAGATAGATAGATAGATAGATAGATAGATAGATAGATAGATAGATAAATAAATAAATAAATAAATAAATAAATTGCAGCATTAAGGACACTTAACTTTCTCTGTGGTGCAATTATGGCTGTAGCAGTTGCAAAGTAGTCAGGGGTAGGTTGCTATCAGTACAATACGGTTCTATGAACCAGTATCACTGGTACCATGTTACTACCGGTTCTATAGAACCGGTCAGCAGGAACCCACCTCTGTGTGTGACGTTTCTGCACATGTGCAGAAGCTTTTGCCCATGTGCAGAAGCATCCAGGGAAGGTGGGTGTATTTTCGTAGGCTTGCTCTGAGCGGTGGTAAAGTGCAATTCTTATAAGCATTAATCATAAGTTTTTGCTTGTTGCTAATAACTGTTTTCTTCAAAAGAAATAAATAAATTTATGTGTGCCAGGTTGAGCTAAAGATTAGTATGACTGTGATTGGATGAATTTGGTTGAATGGTTTTAACTGTTTGGGGATTTTAGACTTAGATTTTATGTTTGGGTTTCTTAAATTTTGTATTTTGCATTTGATGGTATCTTGTAAGCTGTCCTGAGTCTGCTGGAGAATGGCGGCTTAAAATCGAAACGAATGAATGAATGAATTTAATTAATTAATTAATTAATTAATTAAAGAGAAACAGAAAAGAAAGAAAAATAAGATGCAATAAAGAAAAAAATAAGAACCAGAAGAAGTAGTTCAGTGAGCCCACAAGACCATATGCTGCAATGTCCTGCCTGTCAAAGACCACTTCAGCTTCAACCACAACAGCACAAGAGCACACAACAGATTCAAGCTTAATATTAACAGCTTCAAACTTGACTGTAAAAAATATGACTTTAGTAATTGGGTTGTCGAAGCGTGGAACTCCGTAACGGACTCTATAGTATCATCCCCAAAACCCCAACATTTTACCCTTAGACTATCCACGGTTGATCTCTCCAGATTCCTAAGAGGTCAGTAAGGAGCGTACATAAGCGCACCGGAGTGCCTTCCGTCCCTTGTCTTATAGTCTCTCCTATATAGTATTTCTTCTCTACTATATCCTCTATAACCTTCATTGTGTATTATTGTGTATTGTATTAACTAACTAACTAACTAACTAACTAACTAACTAACTAACTAACTAACTAAATAAATAAATAAATAAATAAATAAATAAATAAATAAATAAAATTAAATAAAATTAAATAAAATAAGAAAAAACTACTTGTCTCCAGAAGTAGTGAATGCGCCAACATTGAAAGTTTTAAACAAGATGCTGGATAACTATTTGCCTGAAGTGGTGTAGGATTTCCTGCCTGGGCAGGAGTTTGGACTAGAAGACTCCAAGGTTCCTTCCAATTCTGTTATTCTACTCTATTCTATCCTCCACATTACCAAATATCTGCCCTCAGCACTCCAGCAGCCAAAATTTCAAGGAAGGAGAGAAAGAGAAAATCAGCGCTAAATCTGTAGGCTAAGATTTGCCCTCATTGTTAATTTATTATCTCTGCTGGAAGCAAGCACTAGCAAGTTTAGTGTTTGAGAAAAGGGCATGGACTACTTGAGTTGGCAGTCTCTTCCAGGGAAAATAGCCTTTCTAAAATAAGGTAGAGTTGCAACAGCAGCCATAATTACCAGAATTATTAAGAGCGCAAGCTATAATATGAAGTGGCTGTAGAATGAAATGACTCTTCAGAAAAAGAAGAGATGGATTCTAAATGGAGTAAAAAAAATAAAGCAACCACTTTAAGGCAGTGAAGGCCTTCAAGTGGGCATTGAGACCCATTTCCACGCAAGCAAAGAAAATCAATGACATTGAAACAGCCCTTTGATCTTTATTTTATTTATTTGTTTGTTTGTTTGTTTGTTTGTTTGTTTGTTTGTTTGCTTAGTTAGTTAGTTAGTTAGTTAGTTAGTTAGTTAGTTAGTTAGTTAGTTAGTTAGTTAGTCCAATACACAATAATACGCAATGAAGGTAATAGAGGACACCTTTGAGGAAATAGAATTAGAGAAAGAATAGAATAGGATAAAATAAATCGATGAGAGAATAAAAGAAAGATATAGGGATAGAAGAGAAGATATATGGGATATAGGCGAGCCAATAGGACAGGGGTGGGTGGGGTGAGCCAAAACCAACTGGCTGGCACACCCATTCCCGCTCGATTTGAGGTAGGGCAATAGCTTACGTGCCCACAGATGTAGCTCCATGTGCCACCTGTGGCATATGTGACATAGGCTCGCCATCACAGGTATATGTTCACATGATCACAGAGATGCTGCATGGTTATAAGTGCATCGTAACTCATTACTTTCTACACTGCATCTTTGAAGAGTCATTAAACAAAGAGTCATAATTAAAAAACTACTTATACCATTCTATTTCTAAAAAGGAACAGATTTAGCTGTGCTCTCATCATCCCTCTCATAATATCTGATCAACCCACAATGATTTCTACTCACTAACAGCCATGATAATTTTTGAACTATCTTCTACCTTCTCCTTAATGATGTTTGCACCAATAGGGTCTAGGCTAAAATATATAGTCTTCACCATTTAGCTGCTTTCTCTACTTTCCAAATTCCCTGTCCAACCAAGGCTGTATCTTTTAAATTTAAATCCAGTCCTCCAAAATCATAACAACTGTTAGCTTTTGTTGCAGAGATATTATATGCTTGAGCAAAATCCTTTTACATCCTACTAATGATATACCTTTCTCTTATAAGTACATCAAGATTTTATTCTCCTTTTCATTCTTTAATAATCTTTAATAATCTTTAATCTATATCATCTATAAGAGTTGTAATTGTGTATTGGTTAGAATGCAGTAGTGCAGTCTACTTCTGCTGATTGCCTGTAATTTGGCAGTTCGAATCTCACTAGGTTCAAGACTGACTCAGCCTTCCATCCTTCCAAGATCGGTAAAATGAAGACCCAGATTGCTGGGGGCAATATGTTGACTCTGTAAACTGCCTAGAGAGGCCTGTAAAAGCACTGTGAAGTGGTGTATAAGTCTAAGTGCTATTGCTATATCTTTCTTTCTTTCTTTCTTTCTTTCTTTCTTTCTTTCTTTCTTTCTTTCTTTCATTTCTATGCTACCCTTCTCCAGGCAACTCAGAGTGGTGTACAACATTAAATATAACAATATATAAGAAATCTAATTATAAAATATGAAAATTTACTAAAACATTTTAAAAGACCCCATATACACTCATATACACTCACACACATTCGTCCAATACACTCATATCTCATATCGGCCGGAGATAGTCTCATCACTCACGGCCCCCATGCCTTCCAGCAAAGGTAGGTTTTTAAGGCTTTGCGAAAAACCAGGAGGGAGGGGGTGGAGGGAGTTCATTCCAGAGAAGGCCCTTCCCCTAGGTCCTACCAGTTGACATTGTCTGGCTGACGGGATCCGGAGAAGTCCATCTCTGTGGGACCTAACTGGCCACTGGGATACATGAAGCAGAAGATGGTCCTGAAGATAATGGGTCCTAAGACATGTAGGGTTTTTAGGTCATAACCAGCAGTATAGATATTACTTATACTTATCTCTATATTTTTATAACTATATGTCTATCTTAATCAAAATTCTAATGCTGTAAGCAGCATGTACACAGCTAAAATCCACTACGAGTTTACCATTGAATTGTTAATATAAATACTACAGACTGAAAATCAATATAAATCTACTTCAGAACTGATAGTAATTAATGAGTGTTAAGATACTGGTAAAATTAATCTGGGTAAAAGTTGAAATCAAGAGATAATTTAATATGCTACCATTGTTTGCAATTTTAGGCATTCCATGCTATTTGTTGTGTCAAATAGCATGGATCGCCTAAAACTGCAAACAATGACACTGCTTGAAATAAGACAATCTATTATATTAATACCCACACTTGTCCATGATTTGCAAACAATTTTCAAACTGGAATTGTCCCTTTGGTATATCTATAAGTCTATAAGAAGGAAAATATGTGAAATTATGCTTCTATTAACACTTCCCCGGCTGGTTTTTTCAAGATTAATGTAAGAAATATAATGGAGCAATAGATAATACATAGCCCAAACTCTGTCATGATGTCAAAGGAATCCTATAGTAACTTTCTTATGATGCCCATAATTGAAACTGAAGTAAAAATGTATACCTTTTAATAAAGCTTAAAGTCATATAAGTTAAAACTCGTCACCCTCTTCCCAATCAATTTAATCTATAGCCATAATTTAAATTGTAAAAAAATCATATTTTCCATTAAAATCTTAATAACTTAAAAATATTAGCATAGACATCCCTCTGTATAATTATTAACTCTAAAGTAATTCTGATTTTACTTCCAAACTCAGTGGGATTTTAAATTATATCCTGTTGAATTTATTTCATTGTATTTGTTGTATGCTTATAATGAAGGTTTTGTAAACCCCACCAGAGAAACCAACCCTGGGCAATTTTTATCATCATGTATGAAGGACATGTTTGGAACCCATATCGCATCTCAGACATTAACACCCTTGAAAATGTCCAAAGATACTTCACCAGAAGAGCCCTTCACTCCTCCACTCGAAACAGAATACCCTACGAGACTAGACTTTCAATCCTGGGCCTAGAAAGTTTAGAACTAAGACGCCTTAAACAAGATCTAAGTATTGCCCACAAGATCATATGCTGCAACGTCCTGCCTGTCGGCGACTACTTCAGCTTCAACCACAACAACACAAGAGCAAACAACAGATTTAAACTTAATATTAACCGCTCCAAACTTGAGTGTAAAAAATATGACTTCAGTAACCGAGTTGTCGAAGTGGTGAACTCATTATCGGACTCCATAGTGTCATCCCCAAACCCCCAACACTTTATCCTTAGATTATCTACAGTTGACCTATCCAGATTCCTAAGAGGTCAGTAAGGGGCGTCCCCTGTCCTATTGCTCTCCTATATCTATACCTTTCCTCTATTCCTATATCTCTTCTTCTATTCTTTCATTGATATATTCTATTCCTATATCTTCTTTTCTATTATTTCTTAGATATATTTTACTATGAGTATCTCCTCTATAACCTTCATCATGTATTTTACTATGTGTATATTGATATATACCCACTAAAACCCTCATTGTGTATTGGACAAAATGAATAAATAAAATAAAAATAAACATTTGCTTGCTATAACTAATTCCTTTCAAATTTCTAGGTTCTACCATATCTCAAGATCTAAAATGGACACCTAACATCAACAGCGTCATCAAAAAGCCGAACAAAGAATGTTCTTTCTATGCCAATTCAGAAAGATCAAACTGACCAAGGAGCTGCTGATATAGTTCTATAGACGAATTATTGAGTCTGTCATCTGCACCTCTATAACTGTCTGGCTATAGAGGGGATAAATAGAACTGCAGCAAAAACAATACCTGCCTTCCAGTGAGGACCTGTAAACTGCATGAGTCAAAAAGAGGCCTGTGAAAATATTTACTGACCCCTTGCATCCTGGACATAAATTGTTTTAACTCCTACTCTCAAAATAATGCTATAGAGCACTACACACCAGAATAACTAGACACAAGAATATGTTTTGCTGGAGAGACGGAGTAACGACACGGACACCAGAGCTGGATTTAAAATTGGGTCATTTTTATTAACATAAATTTGCATAATTTATTCAAATACTTTGCATAAATTAGCATAAACAACTATGACCCGGAACTGGACCTGCAGGGTCAAACAAATACTTCCGGGGCGGAAATGACGTTATGCCAGTAAACATTCCTGGGCAACTCATGGGCGTATCTCGATGCAAGGTCCAGGTGAGGGCCAGGCCGTCACCTGTGACCTTTTCTGCCATGCTGTGCATGAGGGGGGTCCCACCGGCTAACCCGAATCGGGGAATTAAAGGTGCAGGACCCAAAGACAGGTTCCCCCCAGCTGCTCAGGCAGAAACTCCCTCCATGAGCTTGCAGAGAACCTGTCAATCATCCCCAAAGATGCCCAAGGGAGAACGCGCGGTTGCTAAACCACCCAATTTTCCGCCCCTAACCTGCCTACCCAAATGACCAAAGGTAAGCCAATTAACCTAATTAATGCAAGCACCCCCTAACCGCACAGCCATCACCCCAGTGTGGAATGGGCGAAAAAACAGCTCAGCTAAGAGGCAGAACTGCAAAAAATTCCCATTCGGCCCCCTAAGGGCGACCCCTAAGCACACTGCAAAATAGTGGAGGGCGGGCGGGTGTCTGCTCAGAAGCTTGGTCCGGGCGAAAAGGAAGAGCCCCGGGCCTGCTCGCCCTTATATAGGGCAAGCAGGCCCCGCCCGGACCAATCAGGGGCCTGGCCAATCAGGCCCCGATCTCCCGAGCGAAGTCTCGCATCGCGAGACTTCGCCCGGGATCCAAAATGGCGGCCGCCATGAGGGACCGTGTCTCCCGGTCCCTCCAGCAAAGCCTGCCTGCCGGGTAAGTCCGGCGCTGCCCTTGCTGGAGAGACGGAGTAACGACACGGACACCAGAGCTGGATTTAAAATTGGGTCATTTTTATTAACATAAATTTGCATAATTTATTCAAATACTTTGCATAAATTAGCATAAACAACTATGGCCCGGAACTGGACCTGCAGGGTCAAACAAATACTTCCGGGGCGGAAATGACGTTATGCCAGTAAACATTCCTGGGCAACTCATGGGCGTATCTCGATGCAAGGTCCAGGTGAGGGCCAGGCCGTCACCTGTGACCTTTTCTGCCATGCTGTGCATGAGGGGGGTCCCACCGGCTAACCCGAATCGGGGAATTAAAGGTGCAGGACCCAAAGACAGGTTCCCCCCAGCTGCTCAGGCAGAAACTCCCTCCATGAGCTTGCAGAGAACCTGTCAATCATCCCCAAAGATGCCCAAGGGAGAACGCGCGGTTGCTAAACCACCCAATTTTCCGCCCCTAACCTGCCACAGGAGCGGGGGTCAGATCTCTATCTTGGCCCCCCGACTCCCCCCTCTATCTGCGCCAGCTCACGCAGAGACCGCTGCAGGTCCTGTAAGAAGATGGCGTTCCCCTGGTCAGACAGGTGAACGCCATCATCACGGTAGAGCCATGGCTGGTCTATTGATATAAGGGGATGAGGTATTACCACTCCACCCAACTCTCTAACTGTTTTACCCATAGCCCTATTCACCCGTCGCCTAGCCCGGTGAATGGCCCTAAGGGAAGAGGCATCCCTCCACACAATCCTAGGTAATATTTCTGACCACACCACTTGCGTGGTGGGCCATACCTCACGAAGCCTTCGCAGGTCTTCGCGTGCCTGGATGAGCAGCGCCAGGCCTCCCAGTATGCACAGGTCATTGCCACCTAAGTGCAATACCAGCCACCTGGGTGCGGCCACAGGACGCTGCCCACCCAGACCCCTTTGGGCGCGACTCCAGGAGCCGCCCCCCATATTGCCGGGCGCAGCCACAGAATGCTGACCGCCCAGCAACGCCGGTAGGAGACCCTCCCACCGCATACCTCTCCGGCCCATCCAGGCAACGTTGACCCACCGCCCCAGGGACAGGTGGGTCCTGATGACGCTCCTGGCTGCCGCGCGGCCGGCCCAGAAAATCATGCTGTGGCCACACAGCAGCGCCGTCGGTTTCGTGTTAGCCTGGGGACCTGCAAGAGGACACAGACACAGAGAGGTTACCTAGCCTAAGCCCTGCCTGGGATCCTCAGCGGGCCTAACATAACCCAAATATGCCGCTGACCGCCAGCGGCCGATCTCCCGAATCCGATGGGCCGGGAAACCAGAAAGTGCCGCGCTAGTGGCGGCGCCGATACGGAACGAATGCGTTCCATAGCCGGCGGGATCCATGCCCACCTGGGCCATCGCCCTAGATACTAAAGCCCAGAATTGGAAACGGGTCAGAGGGGTACCATCACAATGCCTAAACAGGTACCCCTGACCTGACCCCCTCATACCACAATAAAGCTGTAGGGCGGCCACCGGACACACCGACTGGTCGGAGGCCGCACTAAGATTTAAGGTAACCCCTCTGCGCAGCTGATCCGTTTTAGACCTCCTCACTACAAGGGACACCCCCCCTTGTCTAAAGGCCAGATCAGCGAACTGGAAGGCCCGGAGCGAAGTGTCAGCCTGAGACGAAGCCATGGCCTCGCTGACCCGAAGGGCCCCAAAAAACATGACACAAGCCGCTGCTCTAAAAAGACGGGCCTCGTACAATGAGGAACACAGACTGCCAAAAACCACGTTGATTAAAGACAGCTGCTCCACCGTCAGAGCCTGACGAGTGTCACCTGGGGCCCCCGCTTGCTCCCTAAGCCAGCCCTCCAGCATCTTCCGGATGCGAAAGTCACCCGAAAGATCAGCAAACCCCCCCGCCTTGGACAGAAAGGCGAGGCCGGCTAACCGGGACCGGATCGTCCTAACTGACAGGCCACGCTGCCTGAGTTGGACGCAAAACTCGGCCAAATGCTCTACAGGGACAGGCCAACTAAGCTGGTAACCCCTGCCCTGCCTAAACTCCCCAAACTCCTTACCTGCACGCTGGTATGCCCTGAGGGTGCCGGGCGCTACAGACAAGGAGATCGCCCGGGATGCCTCGCCTCTCCACCACTCTGGATCCCTCCCAGACTCCAGAGGTGGCTGGGGAACACTTCTGGCAATTCTCGGGCCCACGGGGCCAGGGTCCGAAACCTGGACAACTGACCACGGGACAAGGCATCAGCAACCCCGTTATCTAACCCGGGGACATGCTTAGCCAAAAACAATGCGTTTAGAGACAAGGACCGGTGCACAAAATGGCGGACAAGCCGCATGACCCTGTCGCTCTTTGAGGACAGGGCATTCACCACATGGACAACCGCTAGGTTGTCACACCAGAAGTGCACGGTCTTGTCCCTAAACTGCTCCCCCCAAAGCTCTAAGGCCACTATTAAGGGGAAGAGCTCCAAGAACGTTAGGTCCTTAACCAACGAAGAGGCACTCCATTCCGGAGGCCATGCCGACCAGCACCACTGGTCACCTAACACTACCCCGAAACCACAAGTCCCCGCGGCGTCAGAGCAGAGCTGCAACTCAGCTTCCAACAGAAGCTCGTGCCTCCAGAAAGACAACCCGTTAAATCTATCCACAAAATCCCGCCACACGCCGAGGTCAGCCCTGACCCCAGCGCAAAGGCGGGTACGATGATGGGGCAAACGGAGCCCCTTCATCGCATCATACAACCTCCTGGAAAAAGCCCTTCCAGGAACAACTACCCGACAGGCAAAATTAAGAATGCCCGCCAATTCCTGGAGCTGCCGTAGGGTCACCTTCCGGCAGCCCAGGACCTCATCAAGCTTCCGCTTAATCTTAACCAACTTCTCTAGGGGCAATCTAGAAGATTGCTCCTCCGAGTCCAATTCAATACCCAGGAAGGTAATCCTGGTAGCGGGGCCTTCGGTCTTCTCAGAGGCTAAAGGCACCCCTAATTGAGCACAAAGGGCTTCGAAGTCCCGCATCAAAGCAAAACATTGCTCCGAATGCGCAGGCCCCGCCAACAGGAAATCATCAAGGTAGTGAACGACCGTACCCAGACCACTTTGCCTCCTGAGCGCCCACTCCAAGAAGGTGCTAAAACTCTCAAAAAGAGAGCACGAGACAGAGCACCCCATGGGCAAAGCTCTGTCCACGTAATAGCCCCCCTCGAAATGGAAGCCCAACAGCTCAAAGTCGTCTGGGTGTATGGGGAGGAGCCGGAATGCCGACTTAATGTCGCATTTACCCATAAGGGCTCCCACCCCACACTTCCTAACCATGGTCACGGCTGCATCAAAGGACGCATACCGGACCGAACACAACTCGTCAGGAATGAAATCATTCACTGACTCCCCTTTTGGAAAAGACAAATGGTGAATCAACCTAAATTCACCACTCGCCTTTTTGGGGACCACACCTAAGGGAGACACCCGAAGATTCGGGAAGGGCGGCTCCGAGAAGGGCCCAAGGACCCTGCCCTCGGCAACCTCCTTCCCAATCTTCTCCCTAACAATGTCTTCATGACCAACAACCGACCTAAGGTTGTCAGACATGAAGGCCTTCCTAACACCCTGATAAGGGATCCTAAATCCCTCTGAAAAACCTAGCAAGAGAGCGGCCGCTCTCGAGCGAGGGTGGTAGTCGCCCAACCAACCCTCAAGCACCACTAAATTAATTGGGCTGGGCCCCTTTTCCCCCAGCAGGTGGGGGAGGCTTTGGGGGACCCGAGCCTTTCTTTTCAATCCCCTTCTTGGGGCGGGGGCACACGGCTGCGGAATGGTTTCCCCCACAACTTCCGCAGGCGTGACGAAACCGGCAAATGGGGCGAAAACACGCCCCCTTCGCCGCAAATTCGTGACACACGAGAGTGGCCCCTTTACCTACTACCCCCGCCACGGCCTTGGCCGGCGCGGGCGTAGCCGGCTCTTCCTCCATAAAGTGACCGCTATCAGTCCTATCACAGCCCTCCTTCCCCGACATATGTGTGGCCTGGAACCACAGGTCCGGAACCACCATATCCCAGGGCAAGTAGGGGTCGTGGGCAATACGCATACGGAAGCCCTTGTCGTAATGCCTCCATATTCGAAATGGGCCCTCGCTATAAGGTCGATGTACTTCAGCAAGGCAGCGGCCCTCCCCGGCTGCCTCTGAATAACCACCGACGCAAAGGTCAGAAAGGCATACAGCCACGAGCTAAAGCATTTCGTGACCTTTGTCTTTTTCACCTTCTCCCCAGGGACCACCTCCTTGTCCTGTTTAGGGACCTCCCTGTTCAAGATGGAGAACAAATCAACGTACTCCCCCCGCCAGATTGCCTCCTTAACTGACGGGTGCAGATGGTACCCTAAAGGCGTAGCGGGCAACCCGCAAGGGATGGCCCCAGGCTTGATGCTGGCGAACGGGTCCCACACCGTGGTGGCCCCCGAGCCCAGCACCCCTAGCCCAGGTGGATACATGAATGGGACCGGTGGCATAATGGCCGGTGGGGGAGGAATCCAACCCCCCACCCCCGCCCCAGGTGGGACAGGTACCCCCAGCGCCCCCACTGGCGGAGCTGGCGGAGACCAGACCTGACTACAGGTGCCTGCTGCCGCCCCCGTAAAGCTGTTGCCACCCCCCAAAGCTGGCGGGATGAACCCGGGACCCTGTATGGGCAGGAGCGGAGATGTGCCTGCATGTGGTGCAACCTCACCTGCCCCGTAAGGGGTAGAAGACATCCACGGTGGGCCCATCCTGGTTGGGCCCTGGAACGATGACCATTGCCCAGGCTGGGCCATCTGTCCAGCGTGGCCCGTCTGACCGATGCTGCCCGCCTGTCCGGTGCCCGCCATCTGTACTTCGTGGGCCACTTGCCCTGCTGGGGCCGACTCCTCTTCGGGGTCTGCGCCCCATGCTGCGGTGGCAGCCGAGGAAAGCCCCTCCGGGCCTGCCCCCGACCGCCACCTCTCCAACTCATCGAGCCGCTCCAGTACCCTGGCCCAGGAGAGAGAAGGGGACACCGCGGGTTGAGGGACTGTGGGTGTAAACCCAACCACCACCCCCACCGGGATCCCCCCCGGGGGCCCCTCTGCCGCCGCCCGAGCCCGGGCAGACGGCCTGGCAGCCCTCCTAGGCCGCACCACTGGTTGGGCCGGGAGGGCCTTAGCTGGCCGCTTCTTAGGGGCCATTACAGGAAGAATAATCTACTTTTCACAGAAGGGATAGAGCAGAAACAAAGCCACCAACGAACCCTGCCCCGCGTTGGCAAAGGCCTGCCTGAAGCCGCAGGCCTCCGCAGAAAAAACCCCCTCAGGAGGCTAATCCCTCCTCCCCTCGGGCAACAAGGCCCGACACCAGGCCTTTATCCCAGGCCACAAGCCACCCCGGGAACACCGCAAGCCCGCGGGGCCTCCCAAAGGCAGCACCCCCCACCACCCCCAAAAGGGCAATGAGGCTCCAAACCGGAGCGGAGTCCAGCCGATGCTGGCTCCGCTAGACACAGATAAGGCTCTTCGCTAGACCACAGGCCACAAAATGGCGCCTCGCACGAGGTCGCCACCTAAAATGGCCGCCGGAGCAGACGAACGAACGTCTGCTCAGAAGCTTGGTCCGGGCGAAAAGGAAGAGCCCCGGGCCTGCTCGCCCTTATATAGGGCAAGCAGGCCCCGCCCGGACCAATCAGGGGCCTGGCCAATCAGGCCCCGATCTCCCGAGCGAAGTCTCGCATCGCGAGACTTCGCCCGGGATCCAAAATGGCGGCCGCCATGAGGGACCGTGTCTCCCGGTCCCTCCAGCAAAGCCTGCCTGCCGGGTAAGTCCGGCGCTGCCCTTTCCTGAATGCCATCATTCTGCTAAACAAATAATTGTCAACACTGTCAAACTATTTACTAAATTTGCATGACTATTAATCTCCTCCTTGTTCCCATCACCCAGCTTCCCTCGCAAAAGACTGTATGACTGTGTTTCCAATCATACTTGGCCAATAAAGAATTCTGTTCTGTACCGTTCCATTCTGTTCCATTCCATTGCAGGTATTTAAAAGTATCCAGACAAAAAAACTATCTGAGATTTATTCTAATAATGGGGATAACTTGAACTTGTTCTTATAGGATCATTCAGAGGTATTTATTTATTTATTTATTTAGATTTATAGGCTGCCCTCCTCCTTGCAGACTTGGGGCAACTCACAAGGGTAAAAAATAGATACAATAAACAATAAATATAATTAAAACATTTTTTTTAAAAAATGTGTAAAACCCACAATAAAAACAATCATTCCTCTTTCATGCTAATGGCCAGAGCGAAGCTGTCACTCATGGTCCCCAGGCATGCTGGCATAGATGTCTTTTTAATGCCTTTCGAAAGGCAAGGAGAGTAGAGGTGGTGCGGATCTTGGGGAGGAGTTGGTTCCAGAGGGTTGGGGCCGCAACAGAGAAGGCTCTCCCCTATGGACTGCCACTTGGCATTTTTTGTTAAGTCCTGAAAGTGGTGATCCCATAAGTGTCCCTATGAGATTACTGATTTCATAATAGAAACTTTTACTCACACCTTTTATCCGAGTTTCAGTTATTCTTAAATGTCTTTCAAAATCATATTTCAAAAGCCAGTACAAATCTAGATTTAATACTTGTTTTTAAAAAATAGTAATTCCAGAGAATCAAATGCTTTAACTATTCCTAAGGAACATATTTAAAATAAAGAAAAATGATTAGTTTGCTGATTTGTATAAAAGTTTTCTAACAGGGTAAATGTATTTCATTTTGGAATTAAAGTATAATGGATCACTAGACAATTTCCATCATTGTTCCTCACCTACTGACAGAATCTTGCCAAGTTAAAGTAAGCAACTTACATCATTAAGGGAGATGAGAACTCCCTGAGAACTCCTTGGGAGGAATGGTTTTAACACTCTTTCTGCCAAGCAAACTATCTAAACTTCACTATTTCTTGCTCCATTGGAATGCACTCACTCTCAGCTGGGTATCTGGACTATCTTCTGCAACTTTCAGTAAATCTATAAAAAGGTGCTCCCATTAAAACATTTTTTTAAAAAAATAATTTATTCCTTAGTTGTTATCTTAGGTATTGAGAAAATCTTTAAGCTTCAAATTAAAAGTGAATTTGTTATGTTATTGAAGGGTTTGCCACTCTGCAATCTAGCAATGGAATTTCTTTCCGTAATGAAATCACGCAATCCATTTAATAAGGTAAAAACCTACTTAAGCTGCAGGAACTCCAGAAGTACTTATTTTAGACTGACAGCTATTTGTAAGCGACATCTCCCTACTTGAGTCCATTTTCATGATCACGTTTCCAGGAAAGCTCCAAGATGATCCTTTGAAAAATTATTCACTCTTCTTCTTAAAAAAAAAAAAAAGAATGGAAATTAGGCAGGTGTCAGCATTTTACAGGAAACTGACAGGATTAATCTTCCTGTGAAGCTCTGTTGGCATTGTTTAATGACTAAAAGTGCCTAGGATTTTCCTGTTTTTATCCGAAAGATCTCCTTAAAATTTGAGAGCCAATAAGGGAATATATAATTCGTACTGCCCCAACCCTCCTGGCCTTCTGTAAGAGTCTGAAGACTCATTTAGGCCACCAGGCTTGGGGCCAATAGATTCTTGCCCCCTGGCCAACAAATGTGTTGAGAGAATGTTGAACAAATGGAATAACTATTTTTTATGGTTTGGGGTTTTTAAGATTTTTTTTAAAAAAATATAATTTTTTATTGATTTTTAAAGGATTTTACAAAAAACAAAACAGAAAACATGTGTACCATCACCAGAAAGAAAAAAACCCCTTCACCAGGGAAGAATCAATTTTGTGTCCTTCATTTGCTTTGTCTCTGGGTTACATTGTTCATTCTTTATAGAGTGATTGAATTTTATTTCTTACATTTGCATCGCTTACTGATGTGGTTAATATATAATTTTTAACCATCTCCCACCGCCTCATTGTTGCTGCTAATTTCCCTTCATTATAATTATGTAGTCTAATTTCCATTATTTCATAGTGAATGTGATCCGCCATATATTTGCATCAATTTTTTATCGTCCATTTATTGTCGTCTTTCCACCCAAGCACTATAGTTGCCTGGGCACTTTCTATCGCTGCAATTTTGATTTCTTCATATTCTTTTACCTCACTATTTTTATCAATAATGCTGCTTCCTTAGTTATTTTCCAATTACCATTCGTAATTTTGTTCACTTCCATTTGTATTTGTTTCCAAAATTTTTGAACTTTATTACATTCCCAAAACATATGCATAAATACTCCTTTTTCCTTGCACCCATGCCAACAATTTCCTTTCTTCGTTGTTTGAAAACGTGCTAATTGTACAGTACTGGTGTGTAATACCATTTATGTAATATTTTTCTTCTCATCTCTCTTATTCTTGTATTTTTAATTTTTTTAATATTTTCAATTATTTCCTCCATATCCCATTCATCAATTTCTAATTCGTCCTGCCAATATCTCGTCAATCCTTTTACTACTTGTTCTTCCACTTGTAATAATTCTCTCTATATATATTACCTGTTTGTGCTTTTGTATTCTTGCACTTATCCCTTAGTATTTTTTCTAAATTTGTTTCTTGTCTCATAAATATTTCTTTGTTTTCCCTTTTACTTAAATATGTACTTATCGCATTGGTTTGTAACCAGTTTTGTTGTCCCAGGCACCTCTCTATTTCATTTCTATTAATTCTTCCGTCCCTTTCATATAACTGTTCTATTCTCTGTATACCTTTCCTCCTTAGTTCCCATATTATCTTTGTGAGGTTACTTTCTTTCTTTGTATTTATCACATGCAGCGTTGCTAATTTAGAGTTTGTCATTTTCAATTTATCTTGCCATTTCATCCAACTCTCTATTATCGCTTTAGTAGGATCTAATAGTCTATTTATTTCTACCTTATTCCATTTCCTAAATAATAATTCCTGATTCTTAATATCATTAATTTCTTTCTCTAATTCTACCCATGGTTTTTCTTCTAATAATTGTAATTCCATTAGCCTATCAATATGATATGCGTCCCTATAATACTCCAAGTTTGGATTTCCCCAACCTCCCTCGTCCTCCGTTGCTATCAGCCATTTTTTAAAAAATTCTTGGTCTTTTATTACCTTCTATCCACACATTCAATTTAGTATCCCATTCTCTTATCTTTCTTATTGGGAAGGTTCCATGCATTACTTGTAAAATATATAGCATTTTTGGGATAATCATCATCTTTAAAGCTCTTACTTTAGCCAATCTTCTCAAATTTTTATTTTTCCAGTTCTTAATTTGTTTCTGAATTTTTTTCCATATTAAATTATAATTAAATTCCACCATTTTACCCGGGTTCTTTAATAACCATACTTCTAAATATTTCATTTTCTTGCTACCCAGTTTTAAACCCGATACCTTCCGTATTTCAATTTGTACTTTAGGCCCTGTATTTAAACAAATGATTTCTGATTTTTCCATATTTTTAATTAATTAATTGGATCCAAGATAATGTATATTGTTTATTATATGTTGTGTGCCGCCCCAAGTCCATGGAGAGGAGCGGCATTGAAATCTAATTAATTAATTAATAAACAATTAATAAATAACTAGGATGTCCGAAACATCTTATTGAAGGTTCTAGCTCTACCTGATCTGGATCTTTCATTTATGGGGTGCTGGATTGCTCCTGAAGACTACAAAAAGGCTTGTAAGATTAATGAAAAAAAGTTTCACAGCATCACTAACTTTTGATTTCTGGTCCAGCAATGTCTCATCTACAGATAAAATGAATGGTAAGAAAAAAGGAGGGTTAAATTGAATTTGAATACAAAAGCTTTATGTGGTCTGCCTCTGCACACAATCCATCATACTTTGATCCAGAATGAAAGCAAGCCATGAGTTAAAAAGTAGTTCAAGGCAGGAGTGGGCTACTGCTTGGATGGGGGGGACAGGGGACGCAGTGGGGTAGCGAAAATGGAGCTCCACCCCAGAGCACCCAATTTGCACTGAAAGATATTGAAAGAAAATGCATAAGCCACGCCCACAGTGTGGTAGTAAAAATTTTGGTAGCCCTTAACAAGACTCCATTGGACATCTCATTTTATAATGCCTAAGGTCCTATTCTTCTCTCTCTATTTGGGTCTTTGTAATTTCTTCCTTTTTATCCTTTCCTATTGTATTAAAGTAGCCTTCCTTCCTTCCTTCCTTCCCTCCCTCCATCCCACCCTCCCTCCCATCCTCCTTCCTTCCTTTCTTCCTTCCTTCCTTCCTTCCTTCCTTTGTTCCTCCCTCAGTGGTGGGATTTCTTTTTTTTTTTTTACTATCAGTAATTGCAAATCTGACTTAACTATATCAGGGTCAATATAATAATGCAAATTAGAAAGTAACAATTTGTTGGTGATAACAACTTAGTATTCTCCTCTGACCCTCCAGCATTTTTGCATGGTGGCTACTCTAAAAAGCCAATGATGATGGAACCAGCTGTGCTTGGAATTGCACCATGTAGGTAGACTCTTAAAGACTTCAGAAGGAGTAAAAAAATTGCATTGATAGAGCAATAGATTGACTTTTCTCCTTGGTTTTCTTAGATAATCTAATTCGCTGCCTTGATTTTCCTCTCTTGTCTATTCCCACTGTTACACAGCCTTCCGCCAAAGTCAGCCTGTGATCAGAATTGCTTTTCAGATCAAGATTCCATCCAACCCATTTAACAAATAACCGTGAAGCTTTGCTTTTTACGTGGGCTCCTTGTCGTTCCATAAATTTTTATCTTTCCCTTTTTATAAGTAAGAGCAGTTTATTAAGTAAGAGGAGTTTATAAGGAAGACTGGATAAGTGGAAAATATTTCAGCCCTTAAGATAAAATGCTAAGTATGGGAGAGTATCTTGGAAACAGTAGGCATATAGATTATACAGAGACTTTCAAACTGCCTTAGTAATATCTTTAATAGGTCTAGCAGAGATGTGCAAATTAACCCCCATCCACTCTCAGTTAAAGAACTGAAAGTTGAAGGTGGCACAATTTAATTTTGCCTTTCCAGATTGATTTGGAGGTGGTAAGATGTGATTTGGCTTGCTTTGAGTTTCAAATTGGAAAAATCTTCAGCCACAGAAGATAATGAGAAAACAGAGAATAAATAAAGCTGTCCATTATTTTCTTTCTTTCTTTCTTTTTCTTTCTGTCTTTTTCTTTCTCTTTCTTTCTTTCTTTCCATTTTCCTTTATTTCCCTTCTCTCCCTCTCTTCTTTTTTCTTTTTATCTCCTCCCTCCCACCCACCCACTCTTCATTCTTTCTCTTTCTTTCTCTTTCTTTCCCCTCCCTCCTTCCTTTCTTTTTTATCTTATTTCTTTTGTTTTTCTTTCTTTTGTTTTTTCTTTCCTGGTTGATTTTTCTTTGTCTTTCTTTCCCCTCCATCCCTCCCTTCCTCCTTTCTTTTTATCTTCTTCCTTCCTTCTTCCTTCTTCCTTCCTTCCTTTCTCTTTTGTCCCTCCCTCCCTCCTCTTTCTTTCTTTCTTTCTTTCTTTCTTTCTTTCCATCAACAAAGTGAAAATGCCAAAACAAAGATGTAGGTCCTTGCCCTATAAAGCTTTGTCCATATACAATGGCTTTGAGGGTTTCATAGATTTCACTGAAGTAGTTACCCTTTTAAGAAGAGAAGTTGAAAAGGATGGCACAGCAGGGTATGAATTGCAATAGTGAAGTTACACTGAACTGGTGCAGGAACTATGCTATTACAAGTTAAAATAATTTTCACTTTTTAAAGTACCATTTGATTTAACTGTTCTGTTAGCCTCTGTGGGTAGACTGGCTTGACATAGTTAAAAAAAAAAATGTTTACCTTTTCTAGGAAGGCTACCAAAAAATTATAACTGCAAGATCTTAGACTGTGCAACTCCCTGGGTTTCCAAGTACTTAACATTGCCTACCAATGTCAAGTAGCATTCTTAGCTGCCAGGCTCAATAGGGCTACTTTAGGCTTGGAACACATTTAAGAATATCAAAGGATGCCCAAATTCCAGGTATACATTCTGAGGATGTACTGAACTCCACGTTAAATGGAGTTACAGCTCAATTTGGCTCTTATGGCACAATTTAGCACAGAGTGAAAAGAACGTGAAGTGAAAGATGGGGTTGAAGGGCTAATGCAGATGCTGAATATGCTGTATATCACTATAGATGCGGAACTAGCTATGACTGGGATAATGAGAAGACCTAGGGGTGACATGATAGCAGTCTCTCAATATTTGAGGTGCTGTCACAGGGAGGAGGGCATCCACCTATTCTTTTTTTAATTTTTTTATTTTTTTTAATTTTTTATTTATTTATTTATTTGTTTGTTTGTTTGTTTGTCAAACAAGTACAGTAACATCTCATCTTATGAACTTAATTGGTTCCCGGAGGAGGTTTGTAAGGCGAAAAGTTCGTAAGACGAAACATTGTTTCCCATAGGAAACAATGTAAAATGAATTAATGCGTGCAAGAAAAAAAACGCAAAAAACCGCCGCCGCCCGGCTGTCACCTTTTGAAACAGCCGGGCGCTTCTCAGTGTTCTCCCAATGCCGAACCCGGAAGTTCGGCCAAAGTTCAGGTTCGGGTGGCCGCCGAGAAGCCCCACCACCCGGATGTCACCTTTTGAAACAGCCAGGGGGCTTCTCGGCATCCTCCCGAGCCGTGGAGCTGTCGGGCCGGTCGGGCTGGAAAGGAGGTGGGGAATCCCAATAGAGAATTCCATGGGCGGAGCTTTGACGTCAGAAAGAGGTCCTTCCTGGCCGGCTGAAATATAATAATCATGTAATTCTAGTATCCTGGTAGATTATCAATAGCATATTGAACACTGTATAAGATGATGCATTGATGTTTAAAGCAGGGCTACATATCTGGCCTGAAAGATTCAACTATTGACTGAAGGAGGTCATTATTGTCAACTACTTGTTTGCCATTCAGATATGGGGACCCTATTTTATAAATCTAAAAGTCTTAGACCTTACTATCTGAAGGAATGCCTCTCTTGTTATGAATCTTGTTCTTAATGTCCACACAAGGGTTGCCATATTTCAGCTCCATCCTTTCTACATTTTTATAAGCTATTACATGTAGTTTCCCATTTGTTCTCAGCTTGTAAGGGCTCAATCTGGTGAGATAGCAGCCAGCACTTACTGAGATGATTGCGTAAATATGGAGCAGGTTTCTCTGTCGATGAATTCCATCTATCCCATTACAGGAGTCTAACACCTGCAGTATCTCATCTCTCTTTGAGAAATAAAGTTGGGTATCATCTGTCTTCTGATAACATTCAGTCCGGGTCTAACCAGTGAGGATGACAATTTATTCTCACAAAGGGAATCAGCTCTTTCATTTGAACAAAAAAAGAAGAAGCCACACATGTTATTCTCCTTAGGCTTCAAGGAATATTTGTAGCAAATAAAAATATTTCTGGTTTGTAAGTACTCCTTTCTGAACCTGCTGTTTCTTAATGCACAATGAAATTATACTTCCTTCCCTTTTAGCTGGTTTCCAGGATTCATGGAATGGTTGATCCAAACTTGTTTTGAGTGGGACATTGCTGGAGAACAGTAGGGCTTCTAGTCCAAAATTCTCAAGCAGGGGACCATGCTCCATTTCAGACAAGTATTTATTACTTCAATGACTTCAGTAGCTGTCCAGTCTCATGTTAAAAGGATTAATGATGAAGCACTCACAGCTTCTTAAGGTAAGCTGTTCTGCTGATTAATTTTTCTAACTGTCAGGAAATTTCTCCTTAGTTCTAAGGTTGCTTCTGTCCTTGATTAGTTCCTATCCATCTTTCTTGTCTTGCCTTCTGGTACTTTGGAATATAGGTTGACCCCCTCCCCTCCTTTGTGGCAGCCCCTCAAATATTGGAATACAGTGATCCCCCGGTTATTGCGTCCCCGACCATTGCGAACAGGGTAATTCGCGATTTTTCAACCCGGAAGTAAACTCCACCATCTGCGCATGCGTGCCCTTCCACGCATGCGTAGATGGTGGAGTTTCCCCGCCGGGCAGAGGCTTCCCTGGGTCTTCCCCCTCTTTCTCTATGTTGCTTCTTCCTCTCTCACACTCTCTTCCTCCCTCTCTCATCTCTTTCTTTCCTTCTCTCTCTTTCTCTATCTCTCCCCCTCTTGCTCTCGAGCGGCCGCCTAGCAGCTGATCTGCTCGGCAGCACAGCAGCAGCGAGGAGCCGAAGATCTTCGGCTCCTCGCTGGTGCTGCGCTGCCGAGCAGATCAGCTGCTAGGCGGACGAAGGAACCTTCCCTGGGTCTTCCCCGCCCGGATCTTCGGCTCCTCGCTGCAGCCGCGCGCCCCTCGCCTTCGCCTCACCTGGCGGGCGAAGGAGGGCGCAGCTCCGGCCGCTCGCCTCGGAGCCGGTCTGCCTCACTGCCTCCAGTCCGCGGCAATTCCCCTCAGCACGCTGCCGGATCCAGCGGGGGAGGGGGGGAAGCGAAGGCACGGCGATGGGCAAGGGCTGCCAGTGAGCCTTCTCCGTCCCTTTCCTGCTGCACCGGTCTGGGGCCAAGTGGGCGGGGGGCGGCCGGGACCTCGCCTGTCTCCGCCGCCCGCATCGCCCCTCCGGCGGGCCGGCCTCCCCCGCCCGCCTCTGCTGCAGCCGCCACCGCCTCCCCGACTGGCACAAAAGGGCCCCGCCCGCCCCGCCCCGAAGCTTACCTTGCGGCGGGATTCCCTCCCCCCGCAGCCAAAACTAAAAGCCTGTCTCTTTTTTTTCTTGTGGCGAGCCCAAGCCGTTTCTCTCTCGACCGCAGCCGAGCTTCCCTCGGCCCCCTTTGGCCCCGTCGCCTCCTCCCCGCCTGCCTTTCCTCGCCAAGCGCACGAAAAAAAAGAGAGAAGGCTACTACCAGAAGCCGGGTTGGGGGTTCCCATGTCGGCGGGGATGTTTTAAAACACCCGCGCGACTTTCCAATGAGTCCCGAAGACAAACGCGTTGTCTTCGGGACTCATTGGAAAGTGGCGCGGGTGTTTTAAAACATCCCCGCCGACATGGGAGGCTCCCTAGCACACCCCCAAACCCGGGTTGGGGGTTCGGGGGTGTGCTAGGGAGCCTCCCATGTCGGCGGGGATGTTTTAAAACACCCGCGCGACTTTCCAATGAGTCCCGAAGACAAATGCGTTGTCTTCGGGACTCATTGGAAAGTGGCGCGGGTGTTTTAAAACATCCCCGCCGACATGGGAGGCTCGCTAGCACACCCCCAAACCCGGGTTGGGGGTTCGGGGGTGTGCTAGGGAGCCTCCCATGTCGGCGGGGATGTTTTAAAACACCCGCGCGACTTTCCAATGAGTCCCGAAGACAAACGCGTTGTCTTCGGGACTCATTGGAAAGTGGCGCGGGTGTTTTAAAACATCCCCGCCGACATGGGAGGCTCGCTAGCACACCCCCAAACCCGGGTTGGGGGTTCGGGGGTGTGCTAGGGAGCCTCCCATGTCGGCGGGGATGTTTTAAAACACCCGCGCGACTTTCCAATGAGTCCCGAAGACAAACGCGTTGTCTTCGGGACTCATTGGAAAGTGGCGCGGGTGTTTTAAAACATCCCCGCCGACATGGGAGGCTCGCTAGCACACCCCCAAACCCGGGTTGGGGGTTCGGGGGTGTGCTAGGGAGCCTCCCATGTCGGCGGGGATGTTTTAAAACACCCGCGCGCGCCCCCAAGTAAAAACACCATCTGCACATGCGCAGAAGGTGTTTTTACTTCCGCAGCGCTACTTCGCGAAAACCCGCTCGTTGCGGGGGGTCCTGGAACGGAACCCTCGCAAAGAGCGGGGGATCACTAATATAATAATGGCAACCATAGCAGAATGGTCTAAAACCTGGCAACTTCAAATCTCCACCACTAAATGCTCTGTCTTACACATTGGTAAAAAGAATCAGAATACTAAATATAAACTTGGAGGAATTGAACTTATTGATAACCCTCAATCTGTCAAAGACCTTGGAGTACTCATATCCAATGATTTAAGTCCTAGAGACCACTGCAACAACATTGCCAAAAAGGCTTTAAGGGTTGTTAACCTAATCCTTCGCAGCTTCTTCTCTGGTAATTTTGAACTGCTAACAAGAGCTTACAAAACATTTGTCAGACCAATCCTAGAATACAGCTTGCCTGTATGGAACCCACATTGCATATCTGACATCAATACAATTGAGAGAGTCCAGAAATATTTCTTCATTCCCCTTCTCAGAACAAAATACCTTACTCCGCCAGACATGAAATTCTTGGTTTAGACAACTTACAACTCTGTCGTCTCCGTTCCGACTTAATTATAGTTCATAAAATCATATACCAAAATGTCCTACCTGTTAACGACTACTTCACCTTCAACCGCAACAACACACGAGCATGAAATCGGTTTAAACTAAATGTCAACCGCTCCAAACTTGACTGCAAAAAATACGACTTCAGCAACAGAGAAACCAACGCCTGGAATGCACTACCTGTCTCTATGGTTTCTACTCTTAACCCCAAAACCTTTAACCTTAGACTATCTACAATTGACCTCTCTCCCTTTCTAAGAGGTCTGTAAGGGGCGTGCATAAGCGCACCACTGTGTCTACCGTCCCTGTTCTATTGTATTCTTTTGTTACTTTTTATCATTACTTATCTAACGTTTTATTTGTACAAATTATCACCCTATAATTGTTTGACAAAATAAATGAATAAAAATAAATAAATAAAACATCCTTAGCTCTTTTATAAATTGGAAGATTTGATATGTTAACTTTGGTCCATAACTGCATATTGAAGGTGGAATGACAAGAAATCAAAAAGCAGAAATAGCAGCATGGTGTAGGGCGGGCCCAGAACTAGACTAGGTATCAACTGACAAGCAAGTGGTGGGTCTAGAATGCAATTGTTGAGAACAAGAGAAAAATGTAACATTGTCTATTATAAATCGTTACTTAATTAAAAATAATTTGAATTAATTGAGTTGCACAATTATTTCCATATACTTAATCTTTCCTCCTCTGTCTCCTCATAAGTTACAATTTGGCAGTTACTTTAGGCTGCGGCCATATTTCTGGGGTTTTGAAATTAAGAGTAAGCAAATTACTATATAGAAAAAGTTATAGGAAATATATAGATACTTAGGCTAAGATTCTAATTCAAAGCTTGTCCATATGGATTTTGGGAATGAATATCACAATGTAGCACAGTGACGGCACTGTTGTTCAGGTGCCAAAAGGGTGTACATGTGTGCAATAATGCAATGCCCTCCCCCTGCGCACACAATCCCTTGTGTTGCCCCCCCCTACACACACACACACATTCCTACAGGCCTCACTGAAGCCTCTGAACCTCCAATAGGCCCACTGGGTCATTTTTCCACCTTCCTTCTGCTTCAGGAAAACTTTAGAAGTCTCTGGATGGTGAAAAACAAGCCTAACAGACTTACCGGAAGTTCAGAATTTAACTTCCGGTAGGCCCATTGGGTCTGTTTTTTGCCATCCACAGGCTTCTGAAAGCTTTGGAGGGCAAAAATACCCTACCCCACTCTCTAAAAGGCCAAGAATCAGCTGGCCAGCAACCATATGTGTACTGGAGCTGACATAGGGTAACGTCTCATGTGCCCTTAGATATGGCTCCACATGCCACCTGTGGCACACGTGCCATAGGTTCACCATTATGGATGTAGCATCATGTCTGATTTTTCTTTATTTTAAAAAGAGCTTCTTTCCCCCCTTTGTTTCAATTAGTCAGGCTTATTAGATAACTGTTAGCATACAGCATGGAAAAGGGGGATAGAATGCTACATGATAGCTAATTTGCATACTGGTATATAATCCGTTTTGGCAATTGGAAGGGAGAATTCTATTCATTCGTGAGTATATATATGTGTGTGTGTGTGTGTGTGTGTGTTTTCATAGATTTCGTAGACCAGCCCTCAAACGTATCCCAGCTATACAAACTGAAACCAGACTCAGAACACACATTACAAAACAATCAAGTAGCCTGCAAGTTCCAACTACTCAGGATATCACGCCTAATCCACAACCATTAACTAATCAGCATACCTCAGCTACATCAACGACCCCAGGTGTTACCCCACTGACTCACCAGGAAGTTTCTACACACCAGGCAATTGCTGAGCCATCAAACCACACCCAGCCACCAGTATTTATAGAAGGAAGGCAGCTCAGGTCTCGCTGTGTTCGCCCTAGCACAAGGACAGAAACACCAGCCTAAAGATGATGAGTGGGACCTCGTTGAACCGTCACCAGAAATTTCCAAATCCTACATGGGAAGAAACCCGAATATACCAAGACCATCATATATATATGTTTTCGTAGATTTTCACGGGTATATGTATGTAGATTGTTCTGAGTTCGGGTTTTGCCCCGTGTAATATTTTGCATGTCTATGTGATGTTTCAGTGCAATCACATTCACCATCATCAGGCTGATGATGGTGAATGTGATTTCACTGAAACGTCGCATAGACATGCAAAATATTACACGGGGCAAAACCCAAACTCAGAACAATCTACATATATATATATACTGTATATATATATAAATTATATATTATATATTATACATTTGTTTTCGTAGATTTTCACAGGTACAGTGTTCACCCTGGAACAAGGACAGAAGCACCAGCCTGAAGATGACGAGTGGGACCTCGTCAAAATGTCACCAGAAATCTCTAAATCCTGCACGGGAAGAAACCCGAATATGCCAAGACCTTCATAGTTCTGCTGTCAAGTTGCTATTTGTGAAAACATAAAACAAGTTCCATAAAAAGAAAAAAGAAAACACATAAGCTTGTATTGGAGTCTGTGTATTTATGTACCCAATATACATTGTTGCACAATTCTGCTATGATAATAATCTACTAAGTGAAGTGAAGAAGATTACTTAAAAACATAAATCTCAGAGAAAGCTGATAACCCACCTGAATGGTCCTTCTTTGGTATATGTTGCCCTCGTGTTTTTCTCTATATTGAATTACCAAACAGACAACTGAGATTATTATTGTTCCTGCTTTTGGGACTTCTCATTTCCCAATCCTTCAAAACTTGGAATAGAAATCATTAAAGTCTTCTGCATTGTCAAGAGGTCCTTTATATGACTATGCCCAGAAGAAGAAGAAAAGGTCAAACTCAGTATCCCACTATAGATATGTAAAGGTTGTTGTATATCAATCAATGTATTATGATTCGCCCTCGTATGATTTTTCTCCATCAGAGTCTATTCAAAAGAATTTGTATTTTAATCCAATCCTTTTACGTTGTCCAACTGGTTTTAATTAGCACTTAATTGTTAATGCCTACATGAAACACCGTATTAACAAAGGCTCCATAATTCATTTAAACTGAGCTTTACCTAGAGACCTATTCATTAGCTTGACTGTTATCCTGCAATTGAAATGAAAGACTGAAGAACTGCAATCATGCAATCATGTACATTTTATTTTATTTTTTTCTGATATAAATCAATCAACTTATGTCGCAGACTACGCAACAGTCCAGTTCATGCTTCATGCCTGTTGCTTGCAGAGTACTTTATAATCACAGTCTACATTTGCTGTTATCACTGTTTTTATTATGATAATTATCCTAATTGTTTTACAATTGCAAGTCCGAAGCAGCAAGATTTCAATTTGTTTGAAAAAAACTATTATAATGTAATATTAACTAACCCATTCATCAGCTTTCACGCATTTTACATTTTGGCTAATACATTTCAGAGTTTTGCATACCTCCTGCCTTTTAGCAGGGAAACTCATAATTCAGTCTATTATTATTATTATTATTATTATTATTATTATTATTATTATTATTATTAATTGGATTTGTATGCCGCCCCTCTCCGCAGACTCGGGGCGGCTAACAACAATGATAAAAAACAACATGTAACAATCCAATTTAATAAAACTACTAAAAACATACACACAAACATACAGACATAACTTGTAATGGCCTAGGGGAAGGAATATACTAACTCCCCTATGCCTGGCGACAAAGGTGGGTCTTGAGTAAGACAAGGAGGGTGGGGGCCGTTCTAATCTCTGGGGGGAGTTGATTCCAGAGGGCCGGGGCCGCCACAGAGAAGGCTCTTCCCCTGGGGCCTGCCAAACGACATTGTTTAGTCAACGGGACCCGGAGAAGGCCAATTCTGTGGGACCTTATCGGCCGCTGGGATTCGTGCGGTAGAAGGCGGTTCCAGATGTATTCTGGCCCAATGCCATGTAGGGCTTTAAAGGTCATGACCAACACTACACAGTAGAATATTTGTCTACCATTATGGCCACCATCTTGATCCCTTTTTAAAAATCACCCTGCTTCTTTTCATTTCTATGAACACTCAGATAACTTATTCAAAAACATTGTTGGTCCTCT
Source organism: Erythrolamprus reginae (assembly GCF_031021105.1). Classification (NCBI taxonomy): domain Eukaryota; kingdom Metazoa; phylum Chordata; class Lepidosauria; order Squamata; family Dipsadidae; genus Erythrolamprus; species Erythrolamprus reginae. The sequence continues at coordinate 309,743 of NW_027248474.1, read as the reverse complement.
CTGAGCTCAGCTTGTTTAGCATGAATTAACATTTGCCTAATTGTTTGTGTGTATTCATTAAAATGCCTACCATAACTCTCCCAGCATCAATTTTCTAATTACCAACATTAACTTTTGTTTATATTTATTAGAATTTTTAAAAAGACCAAAGTAAATACAGCTTCTGGGAGGAAAAAAGAAGAAGTAAATGATAGGAAATCCAAAGGTCAGAGACGAAGAGCCATAATCGTAAAGGAGAATATCTTACTTATGAAGATCAAGGCAGTTGAAGTGGCACACATAGAAAGCTGCCAATTGCAAAATCTGCTTTAAGCAAACAGTTTTCCCCCCACCGTAAATTATTTAGGGTGAATCTGACTTAATAGTTACCGGGAACATTTTTAAGGGAATGAACTAAATGTTAATTTCCTCAAAGGGATTGAAACATTCCTTCTTTTTTAATAAAAGGGATCATTAACATTTAAAAGAGAGTGGGGGGGGAATTAAAAGTTTAGAATTTGAGGATAGCAACACTGCATGAAAGGAAAGGAGACATAGCAGAAACAAAAAACTTCTGCGCTACAGCATGTTGCAGATGTTTTATAGGCGCAACAAGCAAATCATCAACCCAATATTTTATTTATTATTATTTATTTTATTAATCATAATTAGAATAGAGTAGAGTAGAGTAGAGTAGAGTAGAGTAGAGTGGAACAGAACAGAACAGAATAGAATTCTTTATTGGCCAAGTGTTATTGGACACACAAGGAATTTGTCTTGGGGCATTTTCTCTCAGTGTACATAAAAAAAATTAGATTTGTCAAGAATCATGAGGTACAATATTTAATGATTGTCATAGGGGTCAAATAAGCAATGAAAAAACAATCAATATTAATAAAAATCTTAGGACACTCGAAACAGAATATCCTACGAAAATAGACTAACAATCCTGGGCCTAGAAAGCCTAGAACTACGGCGCCTAAAATATGATTTGAGTATTGCCCACAAGATCATATGCTGCAACATCCTACCGGTCAATGACTACTTCAGCTTCAACCGCAACAACACAAGAGCACACAACAGATTCAAACTTAATATTAACCGCTCCAAACTTGACTGTAAAAAATATGACTTTAACAATCGAGTTGTCGAAGCGTGGAACTCATTACCGGACTCAATAGTGTCAACTCCCAACCCCCAACACTTCTCCCTTAGACTCTCCACGATTGACCTCTCCAGGTTCCTAAGAGGCCAGTAAGGGGCGTATATAAGTGCACTGATGTGCCTATCATCCCCTGTCCAATTGTCTTTCCTTATCTCATATGTCATATATACTGTCTCCTTATCTATCTATCTATCTATCTATCTATCTATCTATCTATCTATCTATCTATCTATATATATATATATATATATATATATATCATATATATTCTCTCATTATCTCTTATATCATATATACTCTCTCCCTCCCATCTACTTCTCTTCTTTTTACTTTCTATCGTCATATATATTACTTAATGTCTATTCTCTTCCATATGTATTATATATTGGACAAAGAATAAACAAACAAACAAACAAATAAATAATAAATAAATAAATATTTATTATTATTTATTTTATTAATCATAATTAGAATAGAGTAGAGTAGAGTAGAGAAGAGTAGAGTAGAGTGGAACAGAACAGAACAGAATTTTTTATTGGCCAAGTGTTATTGGACACACAAGGAATTTGTCTTGGTGCATTTGCTCTCAGTGTACATAAAAGAAAATTTAGATTTGTCAAGAATCATGATACTTAATGATTGTCATAGGGGTCAAATAAGCAATGAAGAAACAATCAATATTAATAAAAATCTTAGGATACAAGCAACAAGTTACAGTCATAGAGTCCTAAGTGGGAGGAAATGGGTGATAGGAATGATGAGAAAAATCTAGCAGAAATGGAAGTGCAGACTTAGTAAAATGTTTGACAGTGTTGAGGGAATTATTTGTTTAGTAGAGTTATGATGTTTGGGGAAAAAACTGTTCTTGTGTCTAGTTGTCTTGGTGTGCAGTGCTCTGTAGCGAAGTTTTTCCAGGGATTCGGGGCGACTCACAACAAAGAATACAATACATGAAAAAATATAATATTAATATTCTTTTAATATTGGATTTGTATATGATGTTTTATTGTTGTGAGCCGCTCCGAGTTTCTAAAATCCGAATTAAAACTTTAAAAAAACCAGTTCAACAACACGCGTGCTAGTCATTCATACCAATTCATATACATGGACATGGTAGTGGTTGATTTAGGGCCCTCAAGCCTGCCGGCATAGTCATTGTCTTTGTGGCCTTAAGAAAAGCCAGCAGGGTGGGAGCCTTACCGACAGTTGGTTCCATAAGATCGGGGCAGCTATGAAAGTTAAGAACTTTGAGACACAGTGAATTGTAAGAAGAACCAATCATTCCTCCTTGGTCGAATAAAGACTAAACACTCCTTTGAATTGGTGAGCAGCAAGCAGAAACGTGTACAGGTACATATGATGGTAGTCAGTAGAGAAACAAATAGCAAAATTGAATGAGCTTTGTTTATAAAATGTACAGGCTACTTCAATTATAGGTAACACTAAGAGCCCAGGGTAGAACAATACAATAAAATACTGTTGTCTGATTTCAGGCAATATTATACAATGCATGCCTGTTTGGATCATCCTTTGAGATAAAAGTAGTGCAGTGGCCAGAATGAATATTAAATATTATTTTACCCCAATGCTGCATGGTCCTGACATCATGTATCATAGAGCATGTATCATAAACAGTAAAATAAATACAGAGGCAAACAAATAGCAGTAATAAGTCAATATTTACTTATGTAAACACAAATAGGATGAACACAGGTGGGGAGAAAACAGTGGGAGGAAGAGCAACTTCCAACTTCCTGCAAACTTCCCCATTGACTTTGCTTACAAAATGCTGGCAGGGAGCATCAGAAATCACTACCATGGGACTGCAGGGATGCTGCAGTTGCCATAGCTTTGCAAATTAAAGTGGTCTGAAGACATTGAAACTCTAGAGAAAGTGCAGAAGACAGCAACCACGATGATAAGGAGACTGGAAATTAAAACATGCAAAGAGCGGTTGCAGGAGCTGAGCATGGCCAGTCTGGTGAAGAGAAGGACCAGGGGAGACATAGTAATAGTGTTCCAGTACTTGAGGGGCTACCACAGAGAGAAGGGGGATCAGACTGTTTTCCAAGGCATCAGAAGGCCAGACAAGGAATAATGGATGGCAGCTGACCAAGGAGAGAGTCAACCTGGAAATAAGGAGGAACTTTTGGGTGGTGAGAGTGATCAACCAGTGGAAGAGTTTGCCTGTGGAAGTTGTGAGAGCTTGAGACTTTCAAAGGGAAATTGGACTGCCATTTGTCCAAAATGGTGTAGGGCAATGATGGTGAATCTATGGCATGGGTGGCATGTGGAGCCATATCTGGTGGCACGCAAGCTGTTGCCCTAGCTCAGCTCCAATGTGCATGTGTGTGCTGATCAGCTGATTTTTGGTTCATACAGATTTATTTATTTATTTTATTTATTGGATTTGTATGCCGCCCCTCTCCGAAGACTCGGGGCGGCTAACAGCAATAATAAGACAGCATATAATAATAACCCAATACTGAAAACAATTAAAAACCCATTATAATAAAAACCAAACAGACATACCATGCATAAAATTGTAATGGCCTAGGGGGAAAGAGTATCTCAGTTCCCCCATGCCTGGCGGCAGAGGTGGGTTTTAAGTAGCTTACGAAAGGCAAGGAGGATGGGGGCAATTCTAATCTCTGGGGGGAGTTGGTTCCAGAGGGCCGGGGCCGCCACAGAGAAGGCTCTTCCCCTGGGTCCCGCCAAGTGGCATTGTTTAGTTGACAGGACCCGGAGAAGACCCACTCTGTGGGACCTAACTGTTCGCTGGGATTCATGCAGCAGAAGGCGGTCCTGGAGATAATCTGGTCCAGTGCCATGAAGGGCTTTATAGGTCATAACCAACACTTTGAATTGTGACCGGAAACTGATCGGCAACCAATGCAGACTGCGGAGTGTTGGTGTAACATGGGCATATTTGGAAAAGCCCATGATTGCTCTCGCAGCTGCATTCTGCATGATCTGAAGTTTCCGAACACTTTTCAAAGGTAGCCCCATGTAGAGCGCATTACTGTAGTCGAGCCTCGAGGTGATGAGGGCATGAGTGACTGTGAGCAGTGACTCCCGGTCCAAATAGGGTCGCAACTGGTGCACCAGGCAAACCTGGGCAAATGCCCCCCTCGCCACAGCTGAAAGATACTCTGGGAGGGCATTTTTTGGCTTCCAGAGAACCTCTGGGGAGATGGGGGAAGGCGTTTTACACTCTGCCAGCTCCAGGGAAGTCTTTGGAGCCTGGGAAGGGCGAAACATGAGCCTACTGGGCCCTCAGAAGTTGGGAAACAAGCCATTTCTGGCCTCCAGAGGGCCTCCGGGGGAATGGGGGAAGCTGTTTTTGCCCTCCCAAGGCACTGAATTATGAGTGTGGCACTTGTGCGTGCAGGATAGGACACACCCATGTTTTTCTGGCACCCGAGGGAAAAAAGGTTCACCATCACTGGTGTAAGGAAACATAGAAACATAGAAACATAGAAGTCTGACGGCAGAAAAAGACCTCATGGTCCATCTAGTCTGCCCTTATACTATTTTCTGTATTTTATCTTAGGATGGATATATGTTTATCCCAGGCATGTTTAAATTCAGTTACTGTGGATTTATCTACCACATCTGCTGGAAGTTTGTTCCAAGGATCTACTACTCTTTCAGTAAAATAATATTTTCTCATGTTGCTTTTGATCTTTCCCCCAACTAACTTCAGATTGTGTCCCCTTGTTCTTGTGTTCACTTTCCTATTAAAAACACTTCCCTCCTGGACTCCTGCTTGAGTGGAGGGTTAGATTAGATGACCAGGGTTGGACCAGGTCCCTTCCAACTCTAATAAATAATCTAATCTAATCTTTGAAATTTCAGTTCTGAAGAAGTAATGGCTCTTTGATTTTTTTGTGTGTGTATTTGAGGTGTTTTGATTCAAAAATTGTTGTGCTGTGATGTGGCCAGACTTGGACCGAACAAATCCCAGCAGCCAATTAGGTCCCACAGAGTCAGCCTTCTCTGGGTCCCATCAACTAAACAATGTCGTCTGGCGGAACCTAGGGGAAGAGCCTTCTCTGTGGCGGCCCCAGCCCTCTGGAATCAACTCCCCCCTGATATTCAAATTGCCCACACCCTCCTTGCTTTCCGTAAGATGTTAAAGACCCATCTATGCCACCAAACATGGGGGGATTAACTTCTTCCCCATCTTTCTGACTTAAGGATATGAGATTGGTGTCACTGTTTTAAAATTGCTAATTTTTAATAATGATGGGTTTTTTAAATATAGTTTATATTGGATTTGTATTCTATTGTATTTATTGTTGTTGTGAGCCGCTCCGAGTCCTGGGAGACGGGCGCCATACAAATATAAATTATTATTATTGTTATTATTATTGTTGTTGTTGTTGTTGTTGTTGTTAATTGAAGGGTACCAACAAACAATAGACAAGAAGTAATACATAGACAGAATAGCACAATAAAACCTAACTGATTGCCTTAAGACAGTGTTTCTCAAATAGTGTGGTGGGGGCCCTGGGGGGAGCACGGAGCAATGCCAGGGGGGCGTGTGTGACCTTGAAGGACATGGGTTTTTTGCTGCAGGGAGTAGTGCATATAAGAAAACCCTAAAGAGACACCACAGAAAATATTTAACAGGGCTGAAAAGAAAGAAGGAGAGAAACAGAGATAATGACAGAAACATTAAGTCTCCTGAAAGCGAAGACGAGGAAATATGACGAAGCAAAGTGAATGTAGCGCTTGGCTTCACTGTGACAATGGTGGAAGACGAGGAAAGACCGGTATGTTTACTGTAGCTAAAAATGTTGGCAGCAGACAGCATGAAGCCAAATAAATTAAGGCATCACTTAAACACATTACACCCCAATCACACTGATAAGCCGCTTGAGTTTTTTCAGCGAAAACGTGCTGAATATTGCAAACAATCATCTCGGTGGAAAGTTGGGGGGCAAAAAATATTTACTTCTTCGGGGGGGGGGGGGCACGTAACAGAAAACAATGACAGGATTCAACAACCCTAAAAACAAGAATCCAAGTTTTTATGAATTCTAGAATTCTAGAAGTAATCATCTTTGTAGGGCAAGTGATTCGGGAATTAAAGAATTTCACAAAAATACCTGATTTGGCGCCTTCTCTTTCGTTCTCACAATAGGTGTGAAGCTTTAGCCATCTTTCTCCTTTTAGTCAGACAGGGCAAAAGAATCTGTGTGAGATAAATTGCCAGGTATTATAGATAGGACCAAAAAATAATATGAAAACAACATTTTTTTAAAAACCAATAATAGTATGATCTCAAAAATGAATACAGTGTTCCCTCAATTTTCGCGGGGATGCGTTCTGAGACCGCCCGTTAAAGTTGAATTTCCGCGAAGTAGAGATGCGGAAGTAAATACACTATTTTTGGCTATGAACAGTATCACAAACCTTCCCTTAACACTTTAAACCCCTAAATTGCAATTTCCCATTCCCTTAGCAACCATTCAGATTATTACTCACCATGTTTATTTATTAAAGTTTATTTAAAAAAATATTTATTAAAGGCAGACAAAAGTTTGGCAATGACATATGACGTCATCGGGTGGGAAAAACCATGGTATAGGGAAAAAACCCGCAAAGTATTTTTTAATTAATATTTTTGAAAAACAGTGGTATAGACTTTCCGTGAAGTTCGAACCCGCGAAAATCGAGGGAACACTGTACTCCGAAACACATTTTCAGCACTCAAGATTGAAGTGGGAAAATGTCTTTTCCCTCTATTTCCTCTCTCTTCCTCTCCCTCTCCTTCTCTCTCCCTCTCTCTCTCTCCTTCCCTCCCTCTCACTCCCTGGAAACATTTAAAAAATTGCAAGACAGATTTCGGTGAATTATAATTCTGTTAGCTCAGCCTGGAGTTTCATCTACAGTTGAAAAAAGAAGAAACACAGTAGAGACCTTAGTTACTTTATCTTCTCTTGCATTATAATTTTAAGCATTTACTTCTCTTTTGTTTGATAGAAATGGTAATAAGAAAGAGGTAGCCTGGAAGAAAATGGTGATTGTAACTGTTCAATTTGTGACTGCATTATGCCCACACTCTTAAAACACCCACCTACTGATATGTAAAATTTCAATTCAAACCAGTACATATGAGTAAATTGCACGGCCTCAAATTAGTTGGAATTGAACACTAAAAGCAGAGCAGAAGATAAAACACCACCAACTTGATAACTTATTTTTCAGAACTTAATAAGAAGCCTTAACAACTTCCCCATAACAAGATACTCTAGCTTGTACTATACTAATCATTTCTGATGTTATTTCATGCCTATTGCAAAACATTTTCTCTTATTACATCTCAAAATTATATTTTGTCTTTGGCCAAATCCATTCCATTACTTTAAAATGAATAAAAATCAACCAAACCCTACTATAATTTATGCAGACAGAAAAATATATAACTCATATTACACCAATATTCCATAATATAAATTTTTATGCAACTACATCATATACTGTATCTATCTGTCTCTATCTATATTTATCAAACCAATTTAGTCTAAAGGTTAAGACATCAGACTATTTATTTGTTTGTTTGTTTGCTTGTATATAGTCAAGTATGTATTTGTAATATCCATAGATATAACATTGTTTATATACATAAGAGGGAACAATTAGGCAGGGATGGAAGGCAAACTCATGCCCTTATACATGTCCCTTGCTGACCTCTTAGGAATCGGGTGAGGCCAAGAGTGGACAGTCTAAGGGTAAACTTTTGGGGCTTGGTGATGAAACCACAGAGTCAGGTAGTGAGTTCCAGGCATTTACCACTCTGTTGCTAAAATTGTGTTTTTACAGTCACATTTAGGGTGGTTTACTTTGAGTTTGTATCTGTTGTGTGCTTGTATATTGCTCTGGTTGAAGCTGAAGTAATCGTTGACAGGTAGGACGTTGTAGCAGATAATTTTATGAGCTATGCTTAGGTCATGCCTAAGTAGTGATGTAGTTCTAAGCTTTCTAAGTCCAGGATTTCAAGCCTGGTTTCCTAAGGTATTCTGCTGTGAGTAAAGGAGTGGAAGGCTCTTCTAGTAAAGTTATCTCTGAACATTTTATAATGTGCTTATGTCTGGTATGTGATATGGGTTCCAGACAGATGGTCTATATTCAAGGATTGTGTGGTTTAGGTAGGTTTCATAGGGAACTAGTCCTGTAGGATTTTTAAAAGATTAGGTTTAGTGGTTCAGCTATGGCTGTGGAGAACTTTTTTAGGAAGTATACATATAGTCAATCAAGGCTGATTGACAGAGAAGATTTTAGGCCGTGCAATGCTTTTTCAATGTTGTCTTCAGTGAAGTCTGTTTGCGTTAAATCGTTGGGAGTATTTGTGGCGCGTCTAGGGAATTTTGGGCATGAGCCGTTGCTGTTTACAAAGACTGAGCCAAATAATGTGTTGAAGAGATTAGTTTGACTGTTTCATTATAGCATTCTTTGTTTTTGGGTCCTTTTAGTGGTGGGAGGGGTCTCGAGTCCTTGAGTTTGTTATTTAAGAAGTTGTAAAACTTGCGGTTGGATTTTGTGTGCAGGTTTTCTTCTTATTTGTTGTGATGGTTGGAGCATCCCATCTTTATTTGGTGGCATATATTTTTGTAGTGTTTTATGAAATTAGCTACATAGCCAGCTTTGTTTTTTCACCAGAGTGATTTTGTTTTTGGATTGTAGCTTCCTTATTGATATGGGTAGTTCATTTTTCTTGGTTATGGCAGTTATTAGTGGTACGTGTAGTCTGATACAGTACTACCTCGTGATATGGACCCCTCATCATACGAACTTTCCGAGATATGAACCCAGGGTTTGGAAATTTTTTGCCTCTTCTTACGAACTTTTTCCACCTTACGAACCTGCCGCCCGAATGCCGAACCTGGAAGTTCAGCAAAAGTTCGGGTTTGGGTGGCCGCCAAGAAGCCCCACCGCCCAGCTGTCGCCTTTTGTCACCAGCGGAGTGCCGTTTTTGCGTGTGTTTTTTCTTGCATGCATTAATTGATTTTACATTGTTTCCTATGGGAAACATACTAACTTTTCACCTTACGAACCTCCTCCGGGAACCAATTAAGTTCGTAAGACGAGGTATTACTGTAGTTCTTTTGACTTCAAGCAAGGACTCACTTCAGAAGAGTGAGCCATGCCCAGCCTTAAGTTTAGTTTTGATTCTCTGCGTAGACTCAGAAGTGTTTAACTCCCATTGGCTGACTTAGTTGCTATGCCTATTCATTGGCTGACCTTGTTACCAATGGCTCTCCCAGTCATGAATATTCTAAAATGATATGTCATGATATGGGCCGCAATGTGATTGGGGTTGACACCCTTGTCTAGAAGGTCCTTTCTAAATCTGTTATTCTGAGTACAGCTTTATATATCATCCTTTTCTAAAGAACTCAACATCTGCTTAAGCTGTATTCTTACATAATTGTTTAACATAAGAAGACGGGAAAGATGGGGGGAAAGGTGACAAGGTGTTCTTCATTAACAATATATGGTTTTAGATCAAGTATAGGCGATCATTTTGATCAAAGACCTTTTCAGGGGAAAAAATGCTAGGGAAGAATGTATTATATGGCACTGATTAAGAGGTTGAAGGGTGGTGTTCCATTTTTACTCATTCACACAAAACCTTTCTAGTCTTCATTCTTCTAGCATCCTGCTTCTTCTTCTTCTTCTTTTTATGGTATATGAGAAATAGGACGTTCAGGTCACCAAATTGCTTGCTTGCTTTGACCTTTTGAAATGTTAGAGGAAGATCAGTCTGATCGGATGGCAAACAAGTTAAAGAGGAAGATCTTTACAGAATGTTGCTCTAGTTTTTTAGAACTTTCCCCAGGAATCTTGCAGATCCTGATTCTTGCATTTTAGAACAAAAATTAGAGATTTTTGTTATAAGCATCTTATCAGAATTTGATATTTGCATACACACACACACACACACACACACACAGTTGTTTTGTTCCTCAATCAGGAACAAAAAAAGACATTGTTCTGTAATAAATCAATTTGTAATATTTGGGTAGTGTAATTGCACAAAGTGGAGATGTGGAGACAGATGTCAAATGCCACATTGGATAAGCAACAGCTGTTTTCCAGATCTGGCCCTCATCATCTGATCCTCATCATCTAGTCCTCATCATCTATAACACTAATTCTTAAATTTCAGTTGCTTGCCTCTGTAATGGTCCTGACGGCTATTTATGCCCGTAAGAACTGGAAGACATCAATGAATATTAACAAGAGACTCCACTCCTTACAACAAAGATGCCTTGGTCGATTCCTACAACGTTACTATTTTGACCATGTTACTAACGAAGAAATGTTCCAAAAAGAAACTCCAAAAAGAGTTTTTCCAGCAAATTACATAGCATAGTCGCATGCAGAAGACTCCAATTTGCAGGTCATACACTCTACATGGAGAACAACCAAATTCCGAAGATGACACTGAGATCTCCTGTCCCTGGTGCCAAATGACCAAGAGACTGCCCTCAACATACATGGTAAATAACATTCTTAGACATCTTAAAGACTTTAAACATCATGTGGGAATATGCTGACCTACTGACCCAAATCCAAAAACACTGGAGATTCCTTGCTTCCCTATATGCTACATAGCACAGGAGAATCTAATGTTGATACTAATTTTAACTTGTATGTTCCCATTATTAGCTATCAAGAAAACAGGCAACTATTTAAAACAGGGGTGTTAAATTCAAGGTCCGTGGGCGACATCTGACCGGGGGGTACTTAGATCTGGCCTGTGGGGCTGCCTTGGAAGGTGCCCCGGCTAGCAAAAATTGAGCTTGGGATGGCTAGATGCACAGGCCCTCCTGAGCTTTGTTTTTGCTGGCAGAGGGCTGTAGGAGGTCATCATAGACAAAAACAGAGCTCAGAAAGGCCTGAATTCCGTTTTTGCTGACAGAGTGTTAGCAAAACAAACTACTAACAAAAGTAGCATTTGGCTACAAGGCAAATAGGTATCAAGGAATGATTTCCCTTTTGCATTTGAGCATCCAAGAAGTGACAGGAAAGAAGAAAGGGAAAAAGAAAAAGAAGATGGGAAAAAAGAAGAAAGGAGAATGAAGAGTGAAGGAAAAAGAAGAAAGGGGGAAAAGGATGGATGGATGGAAGGATGGATGGATGGATGGATGGACGGACGGATGGAAAGAAGGAAGGAAGGAAGGAAGGAAGGAAGGAAAAAGGAAGTTAGATTATAATGAGAGGGAGGGAGGGTCAGTGCATCCCCCTGCCTCATCCAGGCCACCACAGGTGGCTTGACACAGTTAATGGGGGGATTTGCTGATTTTTCACACCTTTGAAACCAAAGCAGAGCAACCTATGTGTGTGTGTCTCACTTGGAAGAAGAACGGGTGTGAAGTTTCTTCACAGCTGCTGGTTAAGTACTTAATGACTGCTTAAGGGAAATTGTACAGACTACCTGGTTGTTTTGAGATGAGTGCTGTTTACAACACAAAAAGAGTGCTTAGTTTATTTTGAATTTTGTGATAAAGAACATTGTTTTGAATTTTCAAATGTGTGGGTGTTTGCAATTTGTACCCTTGAATTTTCGGGAGGCTCCTACCAGACAGCCCGGCAGAACAGGGGGGGGGAGGGATGTTAGATTTTTTGCCACTGCATGGGAGAAAGCAAACCCATAGCGATGTTAGAACCCACCCCTGAAACAAATGTAAGGAACATTGACAGCATCATATTTTTTCTCTTCAAAAAGGAAGCTCTGATTTTCCACATGTTCCTTAAGTTCTTCTAATATGTTTGAATTAATGTGATGAGAAAAAGGCAATCTTTTTATGCCAGATGTGGAAGATCAATAGCTAGTGCCCTGAGTTTATAGCATAATTAAAAAGTGGGAACAGGGATAATTTTCTTTTCAGTGCTTCGGGCTAAGGATAGCATTATCAACAAGTCAAAAGAATATGATATAACATTTTTACTGTTTATGAATGACGCAAAAGGCTTTATGGGTTTGCAAGTAATTTCACAAGTTGAGAAAGAACAAAGGAGGATAAGCTGCAACATTGGCAAAATTGCTACTTTGCTTTCCGATCTGCAAATGTGAGGATGTGTCTAAGAAATAACTCATAACATCTAACTAATGACATTTTTGCCAAGCTGAGCGATGCAGGCAATATGTGCTGGGCAGGTGGGATAGATGTCATTGGGCATTGCATGCTAAAGTAAACTCTATACATCAAGTGGAATACTTGGAATACTGCATTCGGTTTTGGTTGCCACAATGCAAAAAGGATCTTGAGACTCTAGAAAAAGTGCAGAGAAGAGCGACAAAGATGATTAGGGGACTAGAGGCTAAAATACTATATATGAAGAATGGTTTCAGGAACTGGCCATGCCTAGTTTAATGAAAGGAAAGAGCAGGGGAGACATGATAGCAGTGTTCCAATATCTCAGGGGTTGCCACAAAGAAGAGGGAGTCAATCTATTCTCCAAAGTACCTGAGGGTAGAACAAGAAGCAATGGGTGGAAACTAAACAAGGAGATAAATAACTTAGAACTAAGGAGAAATTTCCTGACAGTCAGAACGGTTAATCAGTGGAACAGCTTGCCTCCAGGAGTTGTGAATGCTCCAACACTGGAAGTTTTTAAGAAGATGTTGGATAACCATCTGTCTGAAGTAGTGTAGAGTTTCCTACCTAAGCAAGGGGTTGGACTTGAAGACCTTCAAACTCTGTTGTTATTATTAAAGTGAGTGGACCAAATAAGCAGAGGATAACAGACAGAATAACAGAGTTGGAAGGTCTTCAAGCAGCAGACCACAAAACCACTTCAGACAAATGAATGTCCAGTCTCTTCTTCAAAGCGTCCAATGATGAAGCACCCACAACTTCTGAAGGCAAGCCCTTCCATTGGTTAATTGATCTCATTATTAGGAAATTTCTCCTTAGATCTACCGTATTTTTCGCTCTATAAGACGCACCTGCTGATAAGACGCACCTAGTTTTTAGAGGAGGAAAATAGAAAAAAAATATTTTGAGCCAAAAAGTAGGCTAAAATATTTATTACAATAACACTGCCCTAGGGGAATTGGGAAAATATACAAACAAGCCCCCCTCTCTCTTTCTTTCTATCTCTCCCTCTTTCTCTCTACCTTTCTTTCTCTTTCTCTCTCTCCCTTTCTCTGTCCCTCTCTTTCTTTCTCTCTGTCCCTCTCTTTCTTTCTCTCTGTCCCTCTTTCTTTCTCTCTGTCCCTCTCTTTCTTTCTCTCTGTCCCTCTTTCTTTCTCTCTGTCCCTCTCTTTCTTTCTCTCTGTCCCTCTCTTTCTTTCTCTCTGTCCCTTTCTTTCTCTCTGTCTCTCTTTCTTTCTCTCTCTTATCTCTCCTTCTCTCACTCACTCTCTTTGTATCTCTCTCTTTCTCTCTCTCCTTCTCTATCTCTCCCTCTTTCTCTCTCCCCCTTTCTATCTCTCCTCTCCCTTTCTCTGTCCCTCTATTTCTTTCTCTCTGTTCTTCTCTTTCTTTCTCTCTGTCCTTCTTTCTTTCTCTCTGTCCCTCTCTTTCTTTCTCTCTGTCCCTCTCTTTCTTTCTCTGTCCCTCTTTGTTTCTCTGTCCCTCTCTTTCTTTCTCTCTGTCCCTCTTTCTTTCTCTCTGTCCCTCTTTCTTTCTCTCTCTTATCTCTCCTTCTCTCACTCACTCTCTTTGTATCTCTCTCTTTCTCTCTCTCCTTCTCTATCTCTCCCTCTTTCTCTCTCCCCCTTTCTATCTCTCCTCTTCCTTTCTCTCTCTTTCTTTCTCCCTTATTTTTTTCTGTTTTTCTGCTGTGGGCGGTTTAGGGCCCCTCAAACCCCGACGACCTCGTCCCCGGATCCTGGCCGGGACAGGGCAGCTTCCTCTGACAGGCGCCGCGCGGGGCCGAGGGGGCTCAGCAGGAGGCACAGCGGCGGGCGGAGAGAGGGAAGGGGGGACAGCGGCATCCCTCCTGGCCTTGGCGGGCTGCCCGACCCTCCCCACCTCCTGCAAACGCGGCGGGCGGCGGGGGGAGAGCGAAGATCCGGCTCCGGCGGGCGCGGGGCTTGGCTGGCTGGCCACTGGTGGTGCGAAGGGAGACCCTCCTCCGGGAGGGAGGGGGCCAGGCAGCAGCTAGCCAGCCGAGTTCGCAGCCAAACTTTGCACAGGCGGCGGCCGGCTGCGAGCGACTGGCTGAAGCGATTCCCGTAGCCTTCCCAAAGGCTCGGAACCGCCAACGCTCCTCCGGTGCCGCTCCGCCTCCTAAACCTGCGGGGTGGAGGCGTCCCCCGGCCCAGCACTTCCGGAGGCCGAAAGGCGCGGCTCTCTTCGGGGTTGGGAAGAGGAGAGGCGGCGACAGAGGCGGCGGTCTCCAGATGAGTATATCGCCGCCCCCCCCTCTGCTCCAGCGCCTCCCCCCCCCCTCCCTGCCTGCATCTTCGCTCCATAAGACGTGGCTGATTTTTCATCCTACTTTGGGAGGAAAAAAACTGCGTCTTATGGAGCGAAAAATACGGTAGGTTGCTTTTCTTCTTGATTAGTTTTCATCCATTGTTTCTTGTCCTGCCTTCTGGTGCTTTGGTGAATAGGCTGACACATGCCCCTTTTC